>NC_138204.1:206871841-207074341 GCF_964194415.1 Vipera berus
TCCTTCCCTCCCTCCCTCCCTTCCCTTCCTTCCTTCCTTCCTTCCTTCCTTCCTTCCTTCCTTCCTTCCTTCCTTCCTTCCTGCCTGCCTGCCTGCCTGCCTGCCTGCCTGCCTGCAGCAGGATGTCATTCAAGATGCTGGTTATGACCTAACAGGGAGCCCAAATATCTGAAGGACCACAGTTTCTCCATAGCCAGCACAACCCAACAGAATAGATGCACTGAAAGTCCCCATGATTAAACAGTGTCATCTTTCCTGAATCCAAAAAGTGTCCTTTTTTATATAATGGCACCTGCTCTCTATAATGAAGTCGCTACCACCACCACCACCACCACCACCACCAAATCCATATGGTTCTTACCAGTGCTTTTATTGTATAAGAAAAAGGTGCTGGAACTCACACATGTCATACAACCCGCCTTGCCTAACCTACAAGGTTCCATTCAAAAAAGGTGCCGGAACTCCGTTCTGAGCGTTCTATGAGAAAAAAAGCCCTGGTTCTTACCCTTATGATGTTTTGGAAGGTCTTGAAAATGTGCTTATTGTCCCAAGCCTTGGGATAAGATGTATGGGACTCCCAGATTTGTGATTTATTTATTTGTATCCCTTGTTTAGGGGACGCGGTGGCTCAGTGGGTTAAGGCCCTGAGCTTGTTGATCAGAAGGTCAGCAGTTTGGCGGGTCAAATCCCGAGTGCCGCGTAACAGAGTGAGCGCCTGTTGCTCACCCCAGCTTCTGCCAACCTAGCAGTTCGAAAGCACGTAAAAATGCAAGTAGAAAAACAGGGACCACTCCGGTGGAAGGTAACAGCGTTCCATGCGCCTTTGGCGTCTAGTCATGCCGGCCACATGACCACGGAGACGTCCTCGGACAAGCTCTGGCTCTTCAGCTTTGAAACGGAGATGAGCACCGGCCCTTAGAGTCGGAAACGATTAGCACGCATGTGCGGGGGAACCTTTACCTTTACCTTTATCCCTTGTTTATTATTTCTACAAAAAACCCAAGGCAGTAAACATAGCTAATATGCCTTCCTTCTCCTATTTTCCCTACAAACAACAACCCTGTGAGGTGGGTTGGGCTGACAGGGAATGACTAGCCCAGGGTCACCCAGACGGCTTTCGTGACTAAGGCAGGACTAGAACTCACAGTCTCCCAGTTTCCAGCCTGTTGCCTTAATCACTAGACCAAATTGTCTCTTTTGATACGCTGTACAGATTGCCATCTTATAATTATTTCATAATTATTTTGCAGGTTTTTTTATTTTTTCATCTGTATCTCATTGTTTTTAATCATTCTTCTGTGAACTACCCAGAAATGGATCATTTGGACAGATTCAAAAATTAAATGAACAAATAAATAAAATGCATATCTGGTGCAAACGGGGCGCTAGCGACCGCGCGCAAGTGCAAACTGATGTAAGTTGCAAATAACAGTAACTGATTGCATTTGTTTAACAGTTTCCCCCTTCCTACAGCATGTGGTCAGAATTCAGTGGCCCAAGAGTTAGAATGCAGTATTGCAGGCTCACTATGCCCATGGTCTGGAGTTCGATCCTGACCCGCTCAATGTTGACTCAACCTTCCATTCTTCCGAGGTCAGTACAATGAGGACCCAGATTGTTGGGGGACAAAAGGCTTACTTTGTAAGCCTCCAAGAGACTGATGTGAAGCACTGTGGAGTGGTATATAAATCTAAGTGCTATTGCTATGCAGAGGTGCAGTTGGTTGCAATCTATTGCCATTTCCTCCTTAAAAGTGCAACGTAAAGAGAGAGAAAAATAACAACCTAAAGGCTTGCTGTGATTTTAGGCTCTGTAGTCCTAGCATGATAAAGCACGATCAGCTGTTTGAGAAACACAGCTCTGTGTTTTGTTTTTCCTCAAGAAAAATCTTCAATTAATGCTGAGTCACAAGTCAGCCCATACAAATGTTAGCTAATTTTCATCCAGACAGGGAGGTCCCTGATATAAATACCATTCCCTTCATAAAGTCCACTGGGTTCGTTGGAAAGAAGAATTTAACCATTCATGCCTTCACGAGAAAGTGGAATTTGCTCCAAACAGAGGAGGGAATAAATCCTTCAGCCTTTAGGCCACTTGCTAGAAGCAGATACCTTGCAGAATTGCCCGTGCCATTTGTGGGTAGAGAATTTGGGGGGGGGGGAACTGATTCACCGAGTTGTAATAAGGAAGGAGAAATTCCCCCAAGCATTTCTGAGAAGTGGGACTGCTCATTAACAAGGGCAACTGCATTGTATCTTTCTCGTAATGTGTTTAATTGGAAACAGAAGACGGTAGAATAGAAAACATATGAAGAATGGTTGCAGGAATTGGGTATGTCAAGTCTAGTGAAAAGAAGGATGAGGGGTAACATCATAGCAGTCTTCCAGTATCTGAGGGGCTACCACAAAGAAAATGGGGTCAACCTATTCTCCAAAGCACCTGAAGGCCGGACAAGAAGCAATAGATGAAAGCAAATCAAGGAGAGAAGCAACCTAGAACTAAGGAGAAATTTCCTGACAGTTCGAAGAATTAGCTTGCCTACAGAAGTTGTGGGTGCTCCATCACTGGAGGCTTTTAAGAAGCAACTGGACAGCCACTGGTCTGGAGTGATATAAGGTCTCCTGCTTGTGCAGGAGATTGAACTAGAAGACCTTCAAGGTCCCTTCCAACTCTGTTATTCTGTTAAACTCAGCTTTGTTTGAGCCATTAGCCGTGGTGGTGCAGTGATTAAAATTCAATCAAGCCTCAGACCATCCTCTCAAAAATCCCTGAAAGATTGCAGGCTATTTCTGCTGACTTCCAACAGTTCGATTCTCACTGGCTCAAGGTTGACTCAGCCTTCCATCCTCTGAGGTTGGTGAAATGAGGACCCCAATTGTTGGGGGCAATACGCTGACTCCTAAACCTCTTAGAGAGGGCTGTAAAGCACTGTGAAGCGGTATATAAGTCTAAGTGCTATTGCTATTTGTTTAGCTTCTATAATTGAGACCCTATCAAACGTGGTCTTCCAAAAGCAGCTGCAATGAAAAAAAAATCTTTCAGGGATTTTTGAGAGGATGGTCTGAGGCTTGATTGAATGATTTTTTTTAGGGTTACGATGACTCAAACCACCCAGCATATTTAAGAAAGAAGCTATGTAATGTTGACCGCCCCACCATGAAAGGTAGGCAGTGCACCACTACACAAATTATAAGAAATCAAACTGCCCAACTTGTTGGCCAACAATGAATCTACAACAGCAAGGTTTCAAATCAGACTGCAGTCGGTTTGATCTATGAGCTGCAATCCTTTCTAAAACACCGCTAGTTTTCCAGCTGTCTTTTGACATTAAGGCACTCTCATTTACTTGTCTAGATTGTGTAGGGAGGTCTATAGCTTCAATCCAGCAAAGTCTTTAAGAGGGGCTGCAGCAGAGTTGAAGCAATTTTTTGGGTGTGTGTGTGTGTGTGTGTGAAAAGTGTGTGCAGGTATGTGTTGCCAAAGGGCTCACAAAATATAGGAACACTTGTAATAGAGATAATGTTGGTGAAAAAGTATATGCTATTGTGGTAAGAGAAAATCACCCAAGCAAGACATTCAGGCACAGAGTAAATATTGTTTGTTCTTTTATTTAGTAATATCCTGAAAAACAGCCCTTCAGCCCCTCCCCGCTTTCCTTGCTTCCTAATTCTCATATTGGTCTCTCCTGTGAATTTTGAAAGTCAGGTTTGTTCCTGGAAAGGTTTGATCTGAAATTAAATTAACCTTCTGGGAGGTATCTACTCTTCGGATTAATGGAAAAAAGATTGCATCAAAGCTCAACAATTCAAAAACGGTATTCTAAGTGGTATTAAAAATAAGAATACTAAAAGAAAAACACCAGAGGGCGCCAAATGAAAATGCTGCAATTCACCCATACCTTAAGTAGAGCAGATAAAATTTCAGCACCCAAATTGGGGACAGCTCCCGAATCCCTGGCAAGCCATCAGTTGCAAGCATAATTATCAATAGATCTCTGGATAATAGATAGAACTGTAGCATAGATTTGACACTCCTTATCTTTCTTTCATTGAAAAGAAAGTTTACATTTTCTATTCTTGGCCATATTATTTTGCAAATTCAGCCTGAATCCTCAGTATTGCAAACTCTCTGGATCAAAGCATATCTTCCAATCTTTTTGTTTGAATTTGAACAACTGTGCATAAATTCAAATTGAGTTATGAAACTCAATGTGCCTTTGTTTTTTTTTTAAAAAAGAAATCAATCGAAGTCACCCAATGTTACCAACATCTTATTTATTACTGACTCCATGACTGGGTTCCAGGTTTCAACATTCCAGTTCAGACTAAAGGAAGGTGAAATAATTAACCTTGCATATCTTAAGAAGGCTGGTCTAAATCAGTTCAAAGTGGTGCTGCTTGAGAAATTTATGAGTAAGATTTTGAACCTCTTCATAAAAGAGAGGTGAAATGTATACGGCACGGCCCTCCCTCAAATGAAACTCCTACTGTGTTCAACAGAATTTATTTTCATGTCTTAGCAAGTGGCAGCATCTTACTGACTTTATCTGTCTTTGGAAGCTAAGAAGGAGCTGGCTTGGTTATCTATTTGGATGGGTGTCTACTTGGAAATCCCAGAACTGTAGGCTGGAGGAAGAGATTGAGAAGCATCCTTCTTCTTCTATTGCTGCCCAGAAAACTACACACACTAACACAGAGGTCCCCAGCCGCCGGTCTGTGGACCAGCACTGGGCCATAGCATGCAAGAAACTGGTCTGCGCAAACAAGCGAAGCCCCATCCATGGGATACAGGAAGCACACGAAACCGCGCCCCCTCCAGTCTGCAAAAAAACCCACTCCCTACAGAACCGGTCCCTAATGCCTAAATGTTTGGGGGCCTCTGCACTAACACAGAATCATTTCACAGAATCAACTTTAACTTAAAGAAGACTTTGGGTGACTTTAGCGGTTGCCTCAAGGGTAAGCAGTTCCAGTGACAAAACATTACAGGGATGGTTGGGACGAAGAATATGAATAGTATTTACGGTGTTCTTGAATTCAGATATGAGAGAGAAGATGGAAAATGTGACTCCGTGAACTAGTAATGTCATGTATTCTGTGAAATCTTTGTGCAGATAAGGAGCTGTTCGCCCAGATACAGCTGCAACGAACATTCCTTAATCATGCTATTCATGATTAGTGTAATCTAAATTTAGGCCAGCTGTGCATCTCTTGGAGTGAGCTGTGCCCTGTGTTAAATAAAGAGAAATAGTATATTTCAGATTAATATTCATAATGTTCCTTAAAATGGTGAAAGGCCTTTCTGGAGGCCAAATGAACTTTATTTTTCTGTTGTATTTGCCTTCCTTGCCCTCCTTTAGAGCTGTCTGAGGAAGGCTCGGGACTTCCAAGAAGGAATTGGCAAAAAACAAAAACGAAAGCAAAAAACCACCCTCTTCATTGATCTCCATTAGCATATGAGACTTTACTCCAAACAGATAAAAGATCTCAACTCATGGAAATCTACCTGCAGATTTAAATGACTGTGAGATAGATAGATAGATAGATAGATAGATAGATAGATAGATAGATAGATAGATAGATAGATAGATAGATAGATAGATAGATAGATAGATAGATGGATGGATGGATGGATGGATGGATGGATGGATGGATGGATGGATGGATGGATGAATAGATGATAGATAGATAGATAGATAGGTAGGTAGGTAGGTAGGTAGAAGTAGAAAAAAGAAAAAGAAAGAAAGAAAGGTAGGTAGGTAGATAGGTAGAAAGGTAGAAAAAAAGAAAAAGAAAGAAATAAAGAAAGTGAGAGAGAGAGAGAAAGAAAGAGAGAAAGAGAGAAAGAGAGAAAGAGAGAAAGAAAGAAAGAAAGAAAGAAAGAAAGAAAGAAAGAAAGAAAGAAAGAAAGAAAGAAAGAAAGAAAGAAAGAAAGAAAGAAAGAAAGATGCATGGATGCATGCATGGATAGATGGACAGACAGACAGATAGACAGACAGATGGGCTGGTGCTCATCTCTTGTTTCAAGGCCATTGAGCCAGCATTGTCCAAAGACAGTTCCATGGTCATGCAGCCAGCATGACATCCTGGAGCACTGTTACCTTCCCACCAAAGTGGTACCTGTTTATCTACTCACATTTGCGTGCTCTCGAGCTGCTAGGTGGGCAGGAGCTGGGGTGAGGACGGGAGCTCACCCCATCGCCTGGCGCTCATGTTTTGAACCTGGGCTGGCGGCTTTCTAGCTGACAAGATGACTGTCTTAACCTTAAAATGTCTTTGGACAGCACTGGCTCAATGGCCTTGAAATGGAGAGGAGCCCTGCTCCCTACAGTCGCCAATGAGTAGCGGAGTAAAATCTGCAGGGACTCCTTTAATTTAGCTTTTATTTATTTTGATACACACACACACACACTCCTGTATCTTCCTCAAACACTCTTCCTTTTCCCCCTTTGCCAAAGAGAAGCTTCAGTCTTGGAAAATCGAAAAATGCTGGAGCTTAGTTACACATGTATAGTAACCAAGGAATCTGCTCTTACTCTGATTTCATTACTCATGATCTGGAGACATCTCAGTGAGATTTACTGCAAAATCTGCTTCGTGGGAGACTGCCTTCGATGGTCCTTTGTAAAATTTAACTGGTTTGGAGTGGACAGTGATTGATATGGGCAGGGCCCCTGGCAACTATGACTCTGCTCTGTGTTCTCTGTGCCATCTGCGTTGGCTTCCAATCGATTTCTGGGTCTAATTCAGCGTAGAGTGATCCAGATGCTTTGGACTACAATTCAAGTCCTGGTTTGTTTTGTTTTTTTTTCCTCAATAGCCAGATGGGCAGAAAGTTGGGACGCAAAGTGTACAAGTCAATATATGAATTATTCCAAAGAGACGGTCACTTCGAGTTACGAGGTTGTGCTCTAAATCTCCCTAAAATATAGCCTCTTGGAAACTCAGGGGACAATGTTCAGAGGTCACCAAGATGAAATCTCTTGCTCCATCTACAAATCTTGCAATTAACAAGATACAGTATGCTGGCACTAGGAGATGAAAATGACTTGGGCTATGTATTTTAAAAAATAATCCCTTCTCACCCTTATGGGTGGTCTGTGTCTTCCTCAGTCTTGGAGCCTGTGAGTTTAAAGCAGGGGTCTTCAAACTTGGCCCTTTTATGACTTGTGGACTTCAACTCCCAGAATTCCTCAGCCAGCGTGCCTGGCTGAGGAATTCTGGGAGTTGAAGTCCACAAGTCATAAAAGGGCCAAGTTTGAAGACCCCTGGTTTAAAGGTTCTGTGCAGTATCTTAGCTACTCCTAGCACTGCACTGGACAGAGAGTTCTGATGTCGGTCCTGGGATCTGTTGGAGCCACTCTCCCACCCTGGAGATCACAGCCCTGAGTTTTCCTACCACCACTGGGATTGCTTTGGCCTTTACTTTCCACCTCTTCTTTAGTTCCTTCTTCAGACCCAGGGACATCTCTAGCTTGTCGTATTCCAACAATCGTTGGAAACTGGTCAAAGAGAGAAGCAACCTGGAATTAAGGAGAAACTTCCTGACAATGAGGACAATCAACCAGTGGAACAGCTTGCCTCCAGAAATTGTGGGCGCTCCATCTCTGGAGGTTTTTAAAAAGAGACTGGACAGCCACTTGTCTGAGATGGTATAGGTTCTCCTGCTTGAGTGGAGGGCTGGACTAGAAGACCTCCAAGGTCCCTTCCATCTCTATTCTATTCCAACTTCTTCTGGATGTAGCTGTCACTTGGCACCAGTAGCAATAGCACTTTGACTTACACACTGCCCCATCATGCTTTTATAGAACTCTCTGGGCAGTTTACACTGTCAGCGTATGGCCCCCAACAATCTGGGTCCTCATTTGACCGTCCTCAGAAGGATGGAAGGCTGAGTCAACCTTGAGATGGTTAGGACCAAACTTCTGGCTGTGGGCAGAGTTAATTTGCAATACTGCATTCTAACTCCTGTGCCAAATCATCGGCTCCTACCCTTATCACCACTGCTGTCTTCTGCTGTTGTCTACTATCATAATGTTTGCTGGTTAATATATATATATATATTAGGGCACAGCACAGTAGCCAGTGGTGGAATTCAGCCGATTCGCACCACTTCGGCTAATTTTTTTGTTGCCCAGGCCCGGAACGGACTTCCGTAAGCAGCATCCACACAGAGAACCGGGTATTCACATATTTGAATCCCACCACTGATTGTAGCTCAAAGTGACAGTCTCTTTGGAATAATGTATATATTAACTTCTACATTTTGTGCCATGAATGTCTGTATATGTGTATATGCGTGTGTATACATCATTTTTTATTCCTAGTAACCATGTAGTTAGATTTTCTCCATGAAACACACACACACACAAACACACACAGAGGGAAACATACATGTTTTTGTATGTGATTGTTTATTTATTTCATGAAGAAAATCTCTCTCTAATAATTCTAACATACCAGAGCCATGCACAAAGCTGGGAATCGCTGATTCACACAATACCTTAAACCTCGACAAAACACAATGCTTGGCTATGTGTGATAACTTAAAGCGATGGCTTGGTTCACATAATTTACTGAATACAATCTCCTCAATTCAACTTCAGTCTAAGCCAGCGTGTTCAAGGAACCCAGCTACTCTTTACCAAACCAAGGCTAGGCAGGTGGATCATCTTTTCCCAACCACACACACTCCAAAAGTATAACAAACGACAAACTCCCTTACAAATGCTGCAGTGCAGTAACTGGCTGTGCAGCCTGTGGAAGAGAGAAGTCACCAACACATCTTCCAAAGCATCAGCTTGAGGAAGTTTGATCTGTCCCCGTTAGCTTATCCACTCTTACGGCTGGTCATCTGACAACTGCCCAGCACTGCCCTGCTTTGTGGTCCACCCGCGAAGATAAAGGTGGGTTGCTCATATATCATGAGGAAGAAGATGTTGAGGCAGCACCATGGAAACCAGGGGACAAAAAAGGTGTTCATTTGTAAACCCAAATGTGCTTTTTCCAAAAGGCTACTGGGTTTTGTTATTGTTGTTGTTGTTGTTTCTTAGAAAATGTTTCACTTCTCATCCAAGAAGCTTCTTCAGTTCAGCTTCTTGGATGAGAAGCAAGATATTTTCAAAGAAAGAAGGAAAACCAGGGAAGTCCAGTTGCCTTTTGGAAAAGCACCTTTGGGACAACCGTGACCTGGATGATTGAGAATCTCCACAGACCTACATTGGTGAACTGAGCCATTTCATCTTTTCATCCTTTGGTGACCTAGATACACTAACCCAGGGGCAGGCAACCATGGCTCTTTTATGACTCGTGGACTTCAACTCCCAGAATTCCTGAGCCAGCCGTGCTGAGGGGAAAGAGAGAGGTTTCCAAGCTGAGCCATGCTGGCTCAGGATTTCTGGGAGTTGAAGTCCAGGAGTCATAAAAGAGCCAAGGTTGCCTATCCCTGCACTAACCACATCCACACGTTCCTAGAAGTGGCTTGACTTTCTTCATCCCTAAAATTATTGAAGAATTCCTTGTTGGCCTCAATCAGGCCTGCCCAAAAACATGGCCCACCAAGCAATATTGTACACCCTGGGCAGAAAGCCAATAAATTCACTGGCACCATTGCCATCCCCAAAAGACCTGCAGGCCTCACTGCCACCCTCAGCTTCCCTCCTGCCACCAAACTGGTGATGAATGTGCCAAGTCTTAATCTGCAGCTCACAAGGATTTTAAATTTAACTTGAAGGTCTCTTTCCCTCTTCAGGTTTTGCAGGCTTGCCCTGGAGGATATTCAGAAGATGTCATCCCTGCTCAGAAGGGAATGGACGTTGTATGGTCTTCTAATTCACAGCTCTCCTTGGATGATCATATAGGAGCTGTGACTAGGGGGGGCCTTCGCCCAGGTTCGCCTGGTGTGTCAGTTGCGGCCCTATCTAGACCGGGATGCCTTGCGCACAGTCACTCATGCACTCGTGACCTCCCGTTTGGACTACTGCAATGCTCTCTACATGGGGCTGCCCTTGAGGACTACTCGGAGGCTCCAGCTGGTGCAGAATGCAGCCGCGCGAGTGGTGGTGGGAGTCTCCCGATACTCCCATGTAACACATCTACTCCGTGAGCTGCATTGGCTTCCAGTTGCCCTCCGGGTAAGATTCAAGGAGCTGGTTATGACCTATAAAGCCCTAAATGGCATGGGTCCGGGTTACTAACGGGAACATCTGCTGCCGGCATCAACTTCCCTTCGTCCAGTGCGCTCCCACAGAGAGGGCCTCCTTAGGGTGCCGTCGGTGAAAGAGTGTCAACTGGCGGCCCCCACGGGGAGGGCGTTCTCTGTGGGCACGCCAGACCTGTGGAACCGTTTACCGGTGGAGCTCTGGACGGCTCCCGACCTTCGCTCCTTCCGACGTGACCTAAAAACATATTTATTTGAACAAGCTGGCCTGGTCTGATGGGTTTGGGGTTTTTTTTTAACGTTTTGTAATTTATTAAATTGGGCTATTGTATTTAATATCTTTTTAATTTTTATATATTGTATTTTATTGTATTGTCCTGTACACCGCCCTGAGTCCTTCGGGAGAAGGGCGGTATAAAAATAAAATAAAATAAAATAAATAATTCTACTGGAATTTTTTTTTTGACCTTTATCTTTCAATGGCAAAAATGCCTGCGTCTCTACAAAACTGGTTGCCTACTTTCGGGGGCTGCTGGCTTGTGCAGCGTTTGCAAATAGGGATGTTCTCTCCAACCTGGGAATGGGTTTCTCAGCCCATTCTCGCTAAGAGATTACGGATTTCTGTTTTCCACTTATTTCCCATTCCCGTCACCAAGTTTCCCTGAGTGACGAACAAACTAAAGTAGTTGAAACAACAACAACAACAGAAATCTAGTACAAAATCACAAACTGATCACAGCATTGCTCTAAAAGCCAGCAGCGGAACAAAGCAAAGAGAAACACATTCAGCCAAGGAACAAATTGACTGGAAGTTGTAATGTTCCTTGGGCTCAAGAGGCGATGTGGCTAGGAAGATTAAAATGTTTCAGAACTTTAAGCCAGTTTTAGGGAGCATTTTTAAAAAGCTCAGGCAGGGCATGACACATCTTGCAGTGTTAGAAGGCACTTTCCAGAAGATCTTCCCTGGCAGCTCACTTTGACTGCATTACTCTCTCCTATTGACAGTTGTCACACAGTTGTCTGCTTGTGTGTACACAGTTCTCTTTGTATACCTACAAAATCTGATCCAGAGGGTTTGAGGCCTTACCAAAGCAAGCACATGCCCACCATATAGCACTGGATGTCACTCACTGGTGAGACCTTTTGGTTGAAGATCTCAGTTAAAGAGTTAGCTTTGAAGTCCAACAAAAGAGCCTTTTCTGCCCGGGCAAACACCCTTTGGAACCTCATATTTCCCCCACATCATCCCCAAGGTGAGAGTTGCACCCATCTTTTGGCCTTCTAAAAGGGCCTGAAACCCAGGTTCTGCCAATTGGCCTGGGACCCCGATATACTGAATGTGGTTAATGAACTGAGATAAGACCCCACCCCTTCCCCATGTGTATTTTGCTCCCTTCCTTGCCATTCTTGTTAATTTTTAAGTCAGTTTCAACCTTAATATTTTTTTAATGATTTCTTGTATTGCTTTTATTTGGCTGTAAGAGTAGGAGAAAGAGTGGCAATATCTGGAGGTGGCGTTAAAAGGGGGATCAGCCTAGAATCTCTACATCTTGTCAAGCAGAGTTTGCTTCTGGCTATGCAGGGATTCTAAGCTGAACCCTCTTTTAACCCCACCCCCAGATGTTGCCACTCTCCTACACTTACCACCAAATAAAAGCAACACAAGAGAGAGTTACAATAATATTAATGTTAAAGAGTAATGTTAATACTAAAACTGACTTTAAAAAGATCACATAAGGATTCTAAGATGTTCCCGTTTAAAATTCTACCACTCCTTCTCCTACAGTCAGAGAGCCCAGAGAATTGTCTCTAGGCAAAATGGGGGAGGGAGGCATACAAATTTAATAAATAAATGAAGACTTTAGACCTGTTAAATATCTGCATCAAAAATTGTTTTCAGCTCACAATATTCTCTAGAGCAGGGGTAGGTAACCTTGGCTCTTTTATGACTCGTGGACTTCAACTCCCAGAATTCCTGAGCCAGCATGGGGGAACTTTGGCCCCTTCACGACTCATAGACTTCAACTCCCAGAATTCCTGAGCCAGCATGGCTCAGCTTGGAAACCTCTCCCTTTCCCCTCAGCGTGGCTGGCTCAGGAATTCTGGGAGTTGAAGTCCACAAGTCACAAAGCGGCCTAGGCCTAGGCCAGGGGTAGGCAACCTTGGCTCTTTTATGACTCGTGGACTTCAACTCCCAGAATTCCTGAGCCAGCATGGCTCAGCTTGGAAACCTCTGCCTTTTCCCTCAGCACGGCTGCCTCAGGAATTCTGGGAGTTGAAGTCCACGAGTCATAAAAGAGCCAAGGTTGCCTACCCCTGCTCTAGGTGGTTAATGAGTCAGCTGAAAAAGTTGGGAACCTTGCTCCTAAAAAAAAAAAATCCAGTATATTTCACAAGCCACAAATTTTATACATGCAAGGAATTCTTCCACCTCAATATCAAGTACACTAAGCCTGTGTTGAGTGGCCTGCTTAGCTGAGTTACTCAATGCATCTCTTCTTCTAGGTAGGTCACACCATATGTCAAGCCATAAAGTCAGGGTAGGTCAAGCGGGCTTGCACAATGTACTAAACCACAATAAAATAAAATATCCAAGCTTTAACCTAACCCAGCTTACCCTATTGTGCAAGAGGTGTGTGCACATCTCATAATTTCAAAGGCAGACTATTCTGTTCTTTTCCAGAACATTCTGTTTTTTCCCCGCTCTGGTCTGCCTGGGGGAAAACTTCTTTTCTGGAATGAATTGTTTTGGAACAGGAAATAAAGCTGAAATGATAGCTTTCCCCTTCCTTATAAAATGCACCTGTTAGATCATTTACTGACCCATTGAAAGATTTTGTGTGGATGCCATTAATATGTGTCAGTCCGAGCTTTAACCCTCCTGGTCAAAACAATTTCTAAACCAGTTTAGAGCTTTCTCCCGTTTGGACTGAATATTGTTGCAGCAAATTTTATTTCATTCTGTCACACTAGGATGACTTGTAAGAAGTTCTCCATTTGGGTATTCTTTCTTTCCTGAAATAAGCATCTGCATAAAATAAACAGCTAAATCAATAAACAAATGCACTGTGCCTTCTGGAAATCAAAATTTCAGTAATTGCATTGTTTCATTTCCCAATCCCACCCCTTTTTTTTCCAGTTTCAAGAAACCAAACCACAAAGAGTCAGCGTAATTTATCACTGGGTCAACAATTTACCAAATAAATGGCTGAACTATGGTCTTCCTGTTTCCCACTAGTTAATCACAACTGAGAGAACCAGACCACCAGCCAAACTCATTGTACTCAGCTCTGTTTGATTCATATTACATAGTCTTTCAGAACTTGAACCTGAACGACAGCAGAACAACCCTGAATTCAACTCGCCTGATTTAACAGACAGATGAATCCATACAATCCTGTGGGCCTCAGACTCAGATTTAGCAGATGGCTTGGGCCACCTGATCACATTCAATCTGTCCTTTTATAAACATCAGAACTAAACTCAACAGCTGGGATACAGATGGGAAAGTCCTAGGGATACAACAGGTAAATATGCACAAGTTTGAACTTGCATAACATCTCACTGGAAAAAAAAACACTCAAAAAACTGGCTAGTGATCCCAGCTAACAAAACACAGCAGTCAACCGATAAAAAAATGGGAAATTTTAGAAGACTGTTATAAAGGCAGAAGTCCTATATCCCAACTTCTCTCAGCCCGGGACATTTTAAATGTGTTCCAGCCCTATAAATGCCTAATGTTAACCCCAGCAAAACAACATGGGTGTTGAAGTTCCGGACAGCTAGAAGGGAACCGACAAACACATGGCAGCACTTGGGGAAGTGTCTTGTAAATTGAAGGAGGATGACTTTACTTTTCATGTAAAAGTATACTCTGCTTGTCATATATAAAGCTACTCTCAAAACAGCTCTTCTTCTGCTTGATGAACTCTGCTGAATAATTGATCAAATACTACAGGGACCCAACGCAGCACTGAATGAGAACTCAGAGGAGAGGGAATTGTGTCACATTATCCAGGGACACCAAAAAAAAAATAAATACCTCCCTCCTTTTTCAAGAGTCTGGATCTGTACACACTCCGATGCAACTACAGATTCCTCCTGGTCGCATTGAAGAATATTTTGAGAGGGGAAAGTACAGGGAGACTTGGACAGCCACTGCATCTAGGTGCCCCGATTAAAGCAGCTGTATTTGGTGTAGGAATCCTGTCCTCAGCTGGGAATCTACAGGGGGATTTCTCCACAACAATCTGGCAAGCCAGAAGCAGGAAGCACCACAAGGGTTGACCTTGTGTGTATTTTCTTGGCCATCTGCAAAAGAAGAATGGGACGCCAATATGTTTTCTGGCTTTCCCCTCCATTCTGTTGCTCTCTGTGGATGCTGGAACTTCAACCCCCATCAGAGCTGGAAAGGATCAACTTAGGAAAAATGAGATTCAAGAGGAATACTATCCTAAAAGGTCCCTTTCCCTCTGATGAACTAGCGCTACCAGCCACACTGGCTTTTGTAAAGGGCATTGTTTTCAGGAGTCACCATCCATATCACAGAGGAAAGAGCATTTCTGTTGTGTTTTGCAAAAGGACCTCTTCCTCTCCACAGACAAAGATCTCAGAATTGTACACATCATAGGCAGGACATGCAATAGCGTGTCCTGGTTAGGTCTGGCCTAGCAATGATCTGCTACTGCTTCCAACTAATCCTGAGTAGGAGGTGAACCAACTTGCTCAACTGGGGGTGGGGCGGGAGGAGAAGGAACCCACGAGAAATACCTGGTAGATGGAGATCACCACCTGTCTGGGGATGAAGGTCTGCATGATGAGCTGCAGGAGGGAGGTGACTAAGCCAGCCAAAATAGCCCAGGTGAGGGGCAGAGGGAGCATGCTGTAGGTGGCGAAGAGAGTGAAGAGCACGTAGCCAATGCCGTCGCCAAGGAGACCACAACCCAAGCCTGCAGCCAAGATTTGGGTGGCCATAGCCACCCAGGTGACCACGCCACTGTACTGCAGGTAGGTGTAAGAGGTTGTGTCCTTCCTGACCACCACTAAGGCACAGATGACCACTTCAATGCCTGTGAAGAAGCCCAGCAGAATGCCCTTGATGGGGTCCATGGGGGCCGAGGCCAAGGTCAGGTGGAGCAACAGGAGAGTCAGTTTGGTGAGCACATCCAAGATGTTCACCACCACTTCTGACTTCCGCCTCTGGCCCAGGAAGTAGCGCTGGTAAAGGCGCTCCAAGTCCCGAGACTTGAAGGAGTTGCGCAAGGTGGGGAAGATCACACCCCGGTAAGTGTAACCCCAGTTGAGGAAGAAATCGGAGTTGCTGGGAGCACAATCCAGGTGCAGGAAGCCCAGATCTCCACTGCTGCTGCTGCGCTCGGGGAAGACCTTGGTGCCCCCGTTGTTGTGGCCACCGAGGCTCTTGCCCGCCGACTGACGCAGGGAAGGATGGCTGTGATTGGGGCAGCAGGACTCTTCGGAGCCCAGGGCTTTGCCACTGCAGTGTTCTTGAATGAAGCGCTGCTCCGTGATATGCCGCACGGCCGTCTGCCACAGCAGGCGTTGGGAGCGGGCGCCACCACTAGGGGGCGTCTGGTTGATGGTGTACAACTCGTCGCTGTCACTCAAGCAACGTACCTCGGACAGCTCCATGGTGGGTGGTGGTGGGGGTGTCGGAGCAGGAGGAGGAAGGTCCTGTCACATTGAAAGGCAGCTGGTTTCCCTCCCCCCACCTCTTTGGCAGGGGGATCAAAGGTCAATCAGTGGCAGCAGGAGACAGGGGACTCCCCATGCCTTCGTTGGCACTGGATATACCTTGGCAGCAAGGCGGAGCTTCGCCAACTGCATCCCCTTCAGCTTCCAGGTCAACCGGGCAGGATGAAGAGCGGGTAGCAAGACGGTGGTTAAGTCAGGTTAAGCGGAATCAAAGCCAGAGGCCTCCCAAGTCCTCCCCAAGAGCTTCCATGGAGCCTACAGACGAAGCAAGAGAAGGCCACAAAGCCCTGGGCACCCTTGGGATGGTTGGGAGAGGGAGATGCCCAAAGAGGACAGTTCGGAAGCTCCCATCCTACATCCACCCCGTCCTCCTTGCTCTTGGCAGCTCTCCAAGTTTCAGCCCGAAGGATTTCCCATCCTTTCAGTTCTTCAAGTTCCTCGCAGCCGAAGATGCTTAGACTGAAGCCAAAAAGACTTGAGGAGAAGAGAAAGTGCCGATCTAGGCGGCCAAGAGTTATTTTACAAGCCCACGCGGGGAGATGCACGAAGCGCAGGCAACTTCTCCAGAGCGGGAAGTTAGGGGCTTCTTCGGAGAGAGGTGGTGGGCAGGAGAAACCCGTGGTGACCTCCGTGTCCAGACATGCACAACTGGGAAGCCCAGGTGGAGGTGGGTGCAGCTGCGGGATCTCGGCCGTTGCCCCCAAAGCGGCGACGTCGGTCCGGCGACGGAGGGCTTGGACCAGCGGCGGTGGGGACCGACGGACGAAAGCAAACGGCCGCGGTCGAGGCAGGGAGACCAAGCGAGGCTGGCGGAGACTCTCGGCGGCGCCTTCCCCGCCACGGACCGGCAGGCAGGCGGGCGGGCGGGCGGGCGAGCAGCTCAAGGCAGGCGGCCCGAGGGTTGACTCTCGCGGGGCCGGAGCATCATCGCTGGAGGCGCGTCCCGACAGCCCCGCCGCGATCGCCCCCCAGGAAGCCTGGACTTTTCCTTTTCTTTCGGGAGATCTTGAAGCGAGGCATGACCCGGGGGGTGGGTGGGAGAGGCGGGCGGGCGGGCGGCGGAAAGCAGAGTCGGGGCGACGGGGCTGGGTCCGCGTTCCTCGGGGTTACTTGGCCGCTTTGCCCGCAGCCGGAGAGTCCCCGGCGGCGGAGGGATGCATCGCCGGCTGCCGCAACCCGCCGCCCTCCGTCCCGACGGCCGTCTTCCCGGAGCTCCCACGCCGCGGGTGGGCCAGCCGGCTTCCCCGGGCACACGCCACGGCCGCCCCGCGCGCTTCCCCCCGGACGCCGGGCTGTCCTTCGGCAGCGGCGGAGGCGGCGGATGAAGCCCAGAGAGCCTCCCCGGATAGGACCGGCGAGATTGGCCGAGTGGAAGCAGCTTCGTCCCCGGCACACTTGCCTCGATTCTCCGGCTCGCCAAAGTTGCTGCGCGCTCCGGGCTCGCCTCTCCGTCTCCACCGCTCCGCCAGCCGGGTCTGCCGGCCAGGCGCGGCTGCTGCTGCTTTCCGGCTTCTGCAGCCCGAAACGGCCGGTGCTCCCTTGACGGGCGAAATCCGAGCCGGCGGAGGGGCGATTCGGCTGGGTTTCTCCTCGCCCAGCCGCCGCTTCGCCTGGGAAGGGCAGAACCCAGCGCGGTCAGCTGATGGCCGGGTGACGTCAGGCTCTCGGCTCGGCTCCCCTGGGCGCCCACTTAAAGAAGCCCCAGCCTCCTGCCCTTCCCCCCCCAACCACCACCACCCCCCCAGTCGGAGCTGAAGAAGCTTCTTGGCTGAGAAGCGAAACGCCTTCCAAGAAAAAAACAAGACGAGTCCAGTTGCCTGGTGAAATGAAAAGAAGAAGAAAAAAACAGCTTTGGGAAAAGTACCAGCCTCCTTTTTCTCTCTTCCCCCACCCACCCACCCCCCGCCACTCCCCCTCCCTAGCAAAGGAGCCACGGCCTGCCCCACGGTGCCTGCCCTGCGGGAGTCGCTTCACACGTGCCCCATCACACGCGCCCCACACCTGCGGCTGGCCAGCAACTCTGGACTACCGCAACGCTCTCTACATGGGGCTACCCTTGAAGACCACTCGGACGCTCCAACTGGTACAGAATGCAGCCGCGAGAGTTGTGTTGGGAGTTTCCCCGACACTCCCATGTTACACCTCTGCTCCGCGAGCTGCATTGGCTTCCAGTTGTCTTCTGGGTGAGATTCAAGGTGTTGGTAATGACCTACAAAGCCCTACATGGCATGGGTCCGGAATACCTTGGGGAGCACCTGCGGCCGGCGTCAACTTCCCTCCGCCCAGTACGCTCCCACAGAGAGGGCCTCCTCAGGGTGCCACCGGTCAAAGAATGTCAACTGGTGGTCCCCAGGGGGAGGGCGTTCTCTGTGGGCGCGCCGGATTTATGGAACCATCTTCCGGTTGAGCTCCGGATGGCGCCTGACCTCCGCTCCTTCTGGCGCGATCTCAAAACCTACCTTTTTGAACAAGCTGGCCTGGCCTGATGGGATGGGGTTGGGTTTTTATAAATCTGTTTTAACTTTTTTAATGTGTACTAATTTATTCATGGGCATTGTTGTTTAATCGCTTTTAATTTTTGTATCTTGTTTTTAATATGTATTGCCCTGTTCACCGCCCTGAGTCCTTCAGGAGAAGGGCGGTATACAAATTAAATAAATAAATCAATAAATGAATAAACTCCGGCTGGAAGGCTCAGCCCGCAAGGAGATTGCCAAACGTGCAGTCGCGCAAACTTGGTCTCTTGGCTTTTTTTTGGGGGGTGGGGGGGAGAGGCTGCGGAAGAGACGTTTGGGGAGTTTTAGTGTGCAGAAGGAAGGGGTGGGGGGTGGGGGAGTCGATCCGAGCTGGAACCGCTTCAGCTCAAGGCGGTCAGCAGCTTGGAAACGAGGCTCTCCGGAGAGAGAGAAGGAGGAATTGGGTATGGTTAGTCCTGAGTAAACTTGACCCTGCTTATTGTTGGATTGACATGAAAGATGGCAAAGAGCTCAATTATCCCGGGTCCCAGAAGACTCAGACGGGGGGGGGGGGCTTAAATTACAGAGAAGCAGATTCTGAGTGAGTAGAAGATTCTTCACAACAGGAAGAACGGTTTGGGACCAGTTTTCCAGAGATGGGGGGCCTTCCTTGGTTAGGAGCAGGCCATCCATCCATCCATCCATGCATCCATGCAGCAGGCCATGCATCCATGCAGCAGGCCACGCATCCATGCATGCATGCATCATCCATCCATCCATCCATCCATCCAGGATGCTTTAATTTGGATCCTCACATTGAGCAGATCTTAGACTTTATGGCCAGTGCATATCCCCAAAGCAATATCCAGGACAATATTAGGATTAGTTTGGAAATACAGACCCGAACCATGAAGAATAAATTTCAGTTAACGTGCATTGTTTACTGGGCTGCGTTAAGCCACCTTTGCTTGTCTTTGCAATATGGCACCTTAAGCCGTATTCCAGTTTTCTAAGATGCAAACAAGTAAAGCGGGTGGCTTTGGGAGGACCATAAATATAGGCAGTGAGTCCTAAGCTGAGTCATTTTCTTCCTCTCCCCTTAGATCGTAAGGACAAGAGAGCCATGCCCTGCTGGATCAGACTCCTGGCCCGTCTAGCTCAACAGTCTGTTCCACGGTGGCCACCCAAGAGCATAAGGAAGCCTGCTGGTCTCCTGGCAGATGGCCTTTGCAGTACCCATCCCCTCACTGAGGACCAGTTTCGTGTAGTGGTTAAGGCACCAGACTGGAAAGCAGGAGACGGTGAGTTCTGGTCCTCCCATAGGCATGAAAACTGGCCGACTCTGAACCAGTCAGTGTCTCTCACTCTGAGGGTTATCATTGGGGAAAAGAGGTGGGGAACGTTATGTGCAAAATACAAATGGAGATTTAATAAGTAATTCTGGGGAGAGAAAGAGAGAGAGAGAGAGAGAGAGCAGTTTTGGTTTCACTGATTCTCAAACTGCTTCCTTTGTTACCAAAAACCCATTTACCAAAAAGTCCTTACTTATATGTCTTATTGAGATTGGATAATGGGCCAGTGTGCCATTACCCAAAGAAAAAAAAGAGTTTTACCCAATTTGGGGTAGTTTATCCAGGTTTGGGTAACACAGGGCTAAGGCATCAGGCTAGAAAGCAGGAGACTGTGAGTCCTAGTCCTGGCTGAGACATAAAGCCGGTCGGGCGAGTTTGGGCCAGTCACTCTCTCTCTCTCAGCCGTAGGAAGGAGACAGTGGCAAGCCTCTTCTGAAATCTGGCCAGGAAAGCTTCAGAGACCAGTCCAGGCCGTCTTCAGGTATCAGCAATGACTCAAGGGCACAAGAAAAGGAAGGGAAGGGAGGAAGGGAGGGAGGGAGGAAAAGGAGGGAGGGAGGGAAGGGAGGGAGGGAGAAAGGGAGGAAAGGGAGGGAGGGAGAGAGGAAAGAGGGAGGAAGGGAAGAGGGAGGGAGGGAAGGGAGGGAGGGAGGGAGGAAGAAAGGGAGGAAAGAGGGAAAGAGAGAGGAAAGAGAGGGAGGGAAGAAGAGGGAGGGAGGAAGGGAAGAAAGGAAGGAAGGGAGGGAGGGAGGGAAGGGAGGGAGGAAGGAAAGGAAGAGAGGGAGGGAAGAGAGGGAGGGAGGGAGGGAGGGAAGGGAGGGAGAGAGGAAAGAAAGGGAGGGAGGGAAGAGGGAGGGAGGGAAGGAAGGAAGGAAGGGAGGGAGGAAGAAAGGGAGGAAAGAGGGAGGGAGGGAGGGAGGGAAGACACCCTTCATTCTGAAAGGAGCAATTATCAAAGAGCACTGTTCTCTTAGATTGTTGATCTCATTAAGCTGACAAATTGCAGAGAATGGATTGCAGCTCTTTAACTTCAGTTCCTTTACTATCTCCATGGGAGGAGAAGGAGAAGGAGAAAGAGAAGGAGAAGGAGGATAATGAGGAAGAGGAGAGGGAGAGGAGAAGGAGGAAGAGGATGACGAGGAGGAGGAGGAGGAAAGGCAGGAAGGAAGGAAGGAAGGAAGGAAGGAAGGAAGGAAGGAAGGAAGGAAGGAAGGAAGGAAGGATCATAGGGCTGGAAGGAGCCTAAGAGATCCAGGGTGTCAAACTGCCGGCCCATGGGCCAGATGCATCACATGGAAGCTGTGCCCACCCCAGCTCTAGCAAGGGGAAAAAAGCATCAATATGTCACGACACGTCACGTGACACAGGAGTTTGACACCTCTGTTCCACTCCAACCCCCTGCTCATGGCAGAAGATCTGATACCATTCTGGTCAAATCACTGTCCAGTCTATTTTTGAAAACCTGCAGTGATGGAGCGCCTACGACTCCAGGAGGTAAATTACTCCATTGATTAAATGTTCTCACCATCAGTAAATTTCTCCTTATTTTTAGGTTGGATCTCTCTTTAACAAGCTTCCACCCATTACTTCATGTCCTGCCCTCTGGTGGAAGGAAGGAAGGAAGGAAGGAAGGAAGGAGGGACTGGTTGTTTAAGAGTTAATTTTACGTTTTCAGCTTCAAACCTTTCCAAAAACAGTTTTAGGTTGTCTCTCTAGGTAGTAAATTTAGGTTAACTGTCCACAGAATGGAGGGGGTCTGCCTCTCCTTTCTTCCTAGAGCAGGGGTCCCCAACTCCCGGTCCATGGACTGGCACCAGTCCGCAGCATGCCAGCAACCAGTCTGCACAAACAGGCAAAGCCCCATCCACAGGATTCAGGCATTACGCAAAACCACACTTCCTCTGGTCCACAGAAAAACCTTTCCCCATGGCACCGGTCCCTGGTGCCCAAAAGGTTGGGGACCTCTGTTCTAGAACATGCTACAGCAGGGGTGTCAAACTGCTGGTTGCATCATACAGAGGCCACGCCCACCCCAACTCCGGCAATGCAAAAAAAAGTTGCGACACGTCACGACATGTCATGTGACGCAGAGAGTTTGACACCCGTGTGCTACTGCCTTGAAATATCCTGCCAAGTATTAACCAGGCCTGACTCCGCTTTGCCTTTTATGATCTGCTTGACCAAGGGATTTACAAACCTGTAGAAGCCAATGTTGATCAGAGGAAGGAGTTTAAGAAGCTTAAAGGTAAAGGTTCCCCCGCACATGCGTGCTAGTCATTTCCAACTCTAGGGGCTGGTGCTCATCTCCGTTTCAAAGCCAAAGAGCCAGCGCTTGTCCGAGGACGTTTCCGTGGTCATGTGGCTGGCATGACTAGATGCCAAAGGTGCATGGAGTGCTGTTACCTTCCCACCGTACTTGCATTTTTACGTGCTTTCGAACTGCTACGTTGGCAGAAGCTGGGACGAGTAACAGGCGCTCACTCTGTTACGCGGCACTCGGGATTCGACCCGCCAAACTGCCGACCTTCTGATTGACAAGCTCAGCGTCCTAACCCACTGAGCCACCGCGTCCCTTTTTAAGAAGGTTAAACCGGATCAATTCTCTACTCCCTTCAATACGAAACATTCCTTTCAGTTTTCCAGATTGCTGTTGCCTGGGCAGAGTGAAAACATTTTCTTCAGATATCTTGCTTTAGAACATACCCACCTTTTCAAGTGAAGCAAGGATTTTATTTCCATAAACGCTGCTTAAAGAGCATTAGCTGCCTGTGTCATTTGCATATTCTAACCTGCGTAATATATCTCCAGAATTAAAGCTGCAGTTTTATTGGGTTGCCGTTTGAGAAAGTGCCACCAGGAATTGTGGGCCTCCAGCCATTCTTAAAACGATGATCTTACTGCTTCAGTAAGACAAGGGGTTAAACACTGTAAACAATGTGCAGCATATTGCAGATTTTAAAAAAAACAACAACAACGCAAAGCAGAGTGATAGAATCAATGGCTGTATGCTAGAAGCATTCCCAATTTGATTAGGCTGCTTGGAGCAGAAGACCCCTTAGGCCTGGCCTTGTCCAATTGGTCAGTATTGGAGCAGTGACATCTTTCAAAGGGAGACAAGATAAAGTAGACCCCTGGGATTGGAAGAGAGGTAGTTTACACGACAGCCAACGTCTGTGCAGAAGGCACCGAAATAATGCCAACACCTGGAATACTGCAGCCAATTTTGGTCACCTTATCACAAAAAAGATGTTGAGAGTTTGGAAAATGTTCAGAGAAGAGCAACTAAGATGATCAAAGGCCTGGAGACCGAAACATATGAAGAACGGCTGCGGGACTTGGGTTTGGCTAGTCTAAAGAAAAGAAGAAATAGGGGAGACATGATAGCAGTATTCCAGTGTCTGAGGGGCTGCCACAAAGAAGAAGGGGCCAAGTTGTTCACCAGAGCACCAGAGGGAAGGACGAGAAACAATGGCTGGAAACTGATCAAAGAGAGAAGCAACCTGGAATTAAGGAGAAACTTCCTGACAGTGAGGACAATCAACCAGTGGAACAGCTTGCCTCCAGAAATCGTGCATGCTCCATTGCTGGTGACTTTTAAGAAGAGGCTAGACAGTCACTTGGACTAAAAAGCATCCAAGGTCCCTTCCAGCTCTATTCTATTCTATTCTATTATTCTATTCTATTCTATTCTATTCTATTCTATTCTATTCTATTCTATTCTATTCTATTCTATTCTATTCTATTCTATTCTATTCTATTCTATTCTATTCCTATTCTATTCTATTCTATTCTATTCTATTCTATTCTATTCTATTCTATTCTATTCTATTCTATTCTATTCTATTCTATTCTATTCTATTCAACATTCTATTCTATTCTATTCTACTCTACTCTACTCTACTCTACTCTACTCTACTCTACTCTACTCTACTCTACTCTACTCTATTCTATTCTATTCTATTCTATTCTATTCTATTCTATTCTATTCTATTCTATATAAAGAGTCCTATTCTATTCTATTCTATTCTATTCTATTCTATTCTATTCTATTCTATTCTATTCTATTCTATTCTATTCTATTCTATTCTATTCTATTCTATTCTATTCTATTCTATATAAAGAGTCCTATTCTATTCTATTCTATTCTATTCTATTCTATTCTATTCTATTCTATTCTATTCTATTCTATTCTATTCTATTCTATTCTATTCTACTCTACTCTACTCTACTCTACTCTACTCTACTCTACTCTATTCTATTCTATTCTATTCTATTCTATATAAAGAGTCCTATTCTATTCTATTCTATTCTATTCTATTCTATTCTATTCTATTCTATTCTATTCTATTCTATTCTATTCTATTCTATTCTATTTCTATTCTATTCTATTCTATTCTATTCTATTCTACTCTACTCTACTCTACTCTACTCTACTCTACTCTACTCTACTCTACTCTACTCTATTCTATTCTATTCTATTCTATTCTATTCTATTCTATTCTATTCTATTCTATTCTATTCTATTCTATTCTATTCTATTATGTCACTAAGCCACAATGCTGGCCAGAGAAAAGGGTGAACATTGCAAGAACGCATTATCTACCAATAAAGGAGAATATTTGTAGCTCAGGGTTGAAATGAGGGGTTCTTGGGTGTTCTCTGAGCTTGCTTGAAAATAAGCAAGCTCGGAGAGCATCAAGGGCCCCCTCAAAGCATTATCTCCTCTTCTTCTGAGCTCTGAACCCCATTTTTTAGAGGTGGGGGAGTTTTCCAACGTGTTATTCTTAGCTGATCAGAGGACCAGAGAGCTGGAAGGAGCTACGCAGACCTTTGCTGGCAACCTCTAGGTGACATGATTGGCATACAAGTAAAATAAACAAACACCTCTGCTTTTTAGCAGAAGTACCCAAATGCAGCATCCAGGAAATTTAAGATGGGACCGTTGAATCTGATCAGTTGAAATTATTTTTCCTCCAATTTGGAAATGACACTTCTGGTGATGCAGTCTACTTGTATATATATATATATATATATTTAAAATAGCCATAGCACCAAAATACAGATATTTGGGGAGGGTCCCCAATTTGGATATTTAATTTGAAGGTTTGAGGAAAAAGATTGGGAAATCAATTTCAGTTGTTGAACTGAACAAAATGTTTTCAAAAGATTTCTTGATTTACAGGCAGGTGCAAGAACTTTTTATAAGGAAATCAGAGGACCGGTTCAAATCAGTCTGATCATTCAGTTTTGATGGCTGAACAGAATCAGATTGATTTCTCAAACTGAATCAATATGATAAACATAGACTGAGATATAAATAGAGAGAGAAGCAGAGATATGTGTCGCTTTGAATGTTATGAACAACAAAGGAAGACACGGTAGATGTCTATAAAACTTAACAAATCTGTGCAAAATGCCGATTCTGGGATGTTTGTGGAGAAAATAGAGATATAGGGATGTTTTTCTTCCTGTCTCATAAAAAACAAGAATCATCACCTGAAGCCGGACTAGGGTGTGGGAAAGATTTAAGACAGACAAAAGAAGCATTTCTGTGCACGAAAAAGGGATGTGTTGCATTAGGTTTAAAATAGATCTGCTCTAAAAAAGAGAAGATTTACAACATCCTATGCGGGTAGTCTGTGAATTACGGCCACAATCGGGAGCTGAATTACAGTTATGAAGCAGGGCGGTTGTTAAGTCAGTTGTGTCCAACTTGACAACCTTTCCCTGCCATGGCTTATTAAGCAAATCACCACTGCATAGTGAATCACATGGTCATTAGTAGCAAATCCAGCTTCCCCCATTGACTCTGCTTGTTGGGAGACAGCTGCGGAGGTGGCAAACGGGGATCACATGACCTGGGAAATGTTATAAATACATGCTGGTTGACGAGCGCCCAAATTTTGACCACGTGACTATGGGGATGCTGTGAAGGTTGTCAGTGTGAAGACTGAACGGTCGTTAAATGAATCATTTTAACTCAAGGACTACACACAGGTAGTCCTCGACTGGCAACAATTTATTTAGCTACAGTGGCACTGAAAAATGTGACTTATGACCACTTTTAACACTTGCGACCGTCGGTAAAAAAAAAAGCAGAAATATCCCACCAATGTATCCATAGGGAAGAGAATGTTACCGACTCTTTCATTGTAAATTTCTTTATCCAGTCTTGGTCCCATGACTATTATGAAAGTTTTGGAAAAAAATTCCAGAAGATTCTCTCCCTCTCTTTCACACACAGACACGCAGACACAAGGCAAGAAACATTTGATGGAAACCAGGGCTTTTTTTGTCATAGAACGCTCAGAACGGAGTTCCGGCACCTTTTTTGGATGGAATCTTGTAGGGTAGGCAAGGCGGGTTGTATGACATGTGTGAGTTCCGGCCAGTGGCGTAGCGTGGGTTGTCAGCACCCGGGGCAAGGCAAGTGACGTCACGGCACCGCCGAAAAGACGCGCCCCGCAGCGGCGTAGACTTTCCAAGAAGAGTCGCGCGCATGCAGGATGCTTCCGGGTCCCTCTCGAGGGCGGCTGGGCAGGGCTCCGACCTGCAAGAGCTGCTGCATTCAAGCTCGCACGTGAGCCCCGCTAAATAAAGCCACGCATGCGCATGAAGCTAGGCCGGCCGGCCGGCGGGTCCGTCTTCGCTCGGCCAAGCCTGCCGGGGCGCCTGCGGTGCGCTTGCGGTTGGCCTGAGCCTGGGTGGAGAGTTGGGCGCTTCTATTTATTTTATTCAGTTTATGTGGCCGCCCATCTCACCTGCCGGACTCGTTTCGCTTTGCAAGAAAGAGCAGCTCGAGAGCGGAGCCAAGCCGACTCTGTGCAGCCCTTGGGGCTCCCTGAGCAGCTCAGTGCGAGCGCGCCCCCCCAGATGTTGCGCCCGATGCGGCCGGCCCCCCCTGCACCCCCCACGCTACACCACTGGTTCCGACACCTTTTTCTTTTACAAAAAAGCACTGATGGAAACTAATCAAGGAGAGAAGCAACCTGGAATTAAGGAGAAACTTCCTAACAGTGAGGACAATTAACCAGTGGAACAGCTTACCCCCAGAAATTGTGGGCGCTCCATCACTGGAGGTTTTTGAAGAAGAGACAGGACAGTCACTTATCTGAGATGGTATAGGTTCTCCTGCATGAGCAGGGGGCTGGACTAGCAGACCTCCAAGGTCCCTTCCAGCTCTATTCTGATTGATTGATTGATTGATTGATAACTTTGTTTCTTTTACAGTCCAGTATTTATTTGTCAAAGCTATGCTTTTCCCAGTAGTAATGTACTGTGCGGCTGTGAGAGTTGGACCATAAATAAAGAAGGCTGAACACCGAAGTACTGATGCTTTAAAACTGCAGTGTTGCAGAAGAGTCCCTTGGACGGTAAGGAGATCCAGTCAGTCAGTCCTAAAGGAAATCAACCCTGACTGCTCTTTGGAAGGTGAAGCTCAAATACTTTGGCCACCAAGTGAGAAAAGGGGACTCTGGGAAAGACTGAAGGCCAAGGAAAAGGGGACAGCCGAGGATGAGATGCTTAGATCGTGTCATCGATGCAATAATCATCAGTTTTGGCAAACTCCAGAAGATGGTGGAGGATGGGGGGAGGGGGGGAAGAGGGGCTGGTGTGCTATAGTCCATGAGGTCACAAAGAACCTGACATGACTTAGCAACTGAAGAACAACCAATTTATTTATTTATTAAATTTATGTGGCCACCCGTCTCACTGCCATGTGACTCTTGAGTGGCATAGCAGATTGGGAGACAACTGGAGACGCACAAACTTTTGCAAAATGTGTGCTCTCCTCCTTTGAGCTGATAATTTCCATTAAATACCCCGTTCCGGCATTTGTTCCGTGGGCACACAGTTTCTGCAATTGTTTTCAGACATGAGGAGTTAAAAAAGGGAAAGAAGGAAAGCGGTCAGTGAAGAACCAGCCATTGTTTTGACCTGTATGAGGCTAAATGTTTGCATGCAGAGAGTGTGCTTGGAGTCATTAAATCTCAGTTACTCTGTGTACGAAGTTCGCTAAGAATAATTTACCCTATTGTTTTGTACTTCGAAACTGGGAGAGAAAAAAGTGCTTTCTAATGCTGCATGCTTTGTGTGTGTGTGTGTGTGTGTGTGTGTGTGTGTGTGTGAGAGAGAGAGAGAGAGAGAGAGAGAGAGAGAGAGAGAGAGAGAGAGAGAGAGAGAGAGAGAGAGAGAGAGAGAGAGAACAGTGTTTCTCAACCATGGCTGCTAGAAGATGTGTGGACTTCAACTCCCAGAATTCTCCAGCCAGCTATGCTGGCTGGGGAATTCTGGGAGTTGAAGTCCACACATCTTCCAGCAGCCAAGGTTGAGAAACACTCAAGTAGAACATCTTTTTTTTTTCTTTTTTCAATCTTAATGTTTCTGACTTGGATGCCGTATTTCTACTTGTGCGATTTTTGTGATGAATCATAATTATTTCTGTTTGGTCGCTATGACAGATTGTCTGGATGTGAGTTGTTCATTCTTCACTTCCCAGAATGGCATAATTTCAGAAGAGCTGCTTGGCCATTGCCCTTTTTGGGATTCCTATTTGGAACTGATTCTGACAATTGTTAAGCAACAATAACATGAGACAAAGCCTGACCTGTAAGGATGAATATCTTGGCCCGGAAACACCACTATATGTTCCTTGCCTTTGCTGTTCTGTGGTAAATTACCCTGCAGTATGGTGCTTCTCCTTGGATAATACGTTTATTTATCCATCAGTATGCCAAATTCCACCTTACCTGTCCCTAGGGCTGAATTTTTAGTTGATGCAGGTGCTGGCCTAGAAACTAGGTCTCTGTGAGTTCTAGTCCCACTGGGTTTTAGATTTACTCTTGGGGCTTGAATTTAATTTAATTGTTTTAATTGATTTTAATTTTTTGTATTTCATGGTTTTAACTGCCCTGTAAACCACCGTGAGTCCTACGGGAATAGGGCAGTATACAAATTCAATAAAATAAATAAATAAATAAATAAATTAGACATAAAAATGGACTAAGTGACTTTGGGCCAATGATCAGGAGACTGTGAGTTCTAGTGTCACATTAGGCATGAAAAATGACTGGGTGATTTTGAGTTAATCACCGGCAGACTGCGAGTTCTACAGTAGTCCCACATTAGACATGAAAATAGAATAGAATAGAATAGAATAGAATAGAATAGAATAGAATAGAATAGAATAGAATAGAATAGAATAGAATAGAATAGAATAGAATAGAATAGAATAGAATAGAATAGAATAGAGCTGCAAGGGACCTTGGAGGTCTTCTATTCCAGCCCCCTGCTCAAGCAGGAGAACCTATACCATCTCAGACAGATGAATGACCAGTCTCTTCTTAAAAACCTCCAGTGATGGAGTCCCCACGATTTCTGGAGGCAAGCTGTTCCACTGGTTGATTGTCCTCACTGTCAGGAAGTTTCTTCTTAGTTCCAGGTTGCTTCTCTCTTTGATCAGTCTCCAACCGTTGTTTCTCGTCCTTCCCTCTGTTGCTTTGGAGAATAGTTTGACCTCCTTTTCTTTGTGGCAGCCCCTCAGATACTGGAACACTGCTATCCTGTCTCCCCTATTTCTTCTTTTCTTTAGACTAGCCAAACCCAAGGTGACTTTGGGCCAATGATCAGGAGTCGGTGACTTCTAGTCCCACATTAGACATGAAAGCTGACTTAGTGACTTTGAGCCATTGATCAGGAGACTGTGAGTTCTAGTCCCATGTTAGACATGAAAACTGACTGGGTGACTTTGGGCCAATCAGCAGGAGATTGAGAGTTCCTTGTCCCATCTTAGGCATGAAAGCCAGGGAATGACTTAGGGCCAGTCATTCTCTTTCGGCCCAGTCCTCCTCAGAAACTCTTGTGAGGAAAATAAGAGGAAGAAGGACTATTACTGCATGTAAGTTCTCCACCTTGGAGTTCTTTATAAAATAATAAAAGCAGTATAAAAATTGAATAAACAAAATGAAATTTCAACCTGTTGACATTTAGAGAGGAACAAAGTCTGTTATCTCAGAAGAACCAGCTCCATCATCACGGAATATAATGATACCCATATCATCGCCAAAATGGGGGTTGATATTTGTTATTATTAATGGATCTTTTGCCTGCCAGAGATGGAAAAATCCTGCCCTTGAGAGGGGAAATTTGCCTCTGGCTCAGCGGTGGGATTCAAATATGTGAACAACTGGTACTCTGTATGGATGCCAGTTCCGGAAGTCCATTTTGGGCCTGGGCAACAAAAAAATTAGGTACCGGTTCTGCCGAAGTGGTGGCAACCGGCTGAATCCCACCACTGCTCTTGCTCCATAGTCATTATGCACGGGAGAAAAGCTCCTTGGTCTTCTCTGAGAGTTAAGTCCAAATGAACCACCTGTGGATCGTGCTGATTAACACATTTAAAACAATTGGGCTGTAATTGCTCAGGAGAGCCCCCAGATGCCTCTAAACCAGTTGTACCAACCCACTCCAGACTTTGACGGCAAGTAGCCATCTTTCATCCTGGCCATGGCATTTCATGCTGGCATGTAGGAGGTGAGCTGAAATACACAAGTGGGAAGTTGCATCATTAAGATTTGCAGTGGGCGAATAATAAGTTTCACAGAATAGGATTCTGGAACAAGAGTGAGGTACTGATTAATAGCAGCAGGACTCCTCCAGGGCCAGATTGACTATTTTGGCTTTTTGCAAAAGTTTTTTGCTTTCCAAATCGTTCCCAATCACCCTTCTTCCTCACACACACACACACACACACACACACACACACACACACACACACACAATAAAATAAAATAAAAGGAAAACCAGCAGAGTGATTGTGAAAGAGCGCGCAATAGACGTGCTTGCCTTTTGTTTCATAAAAGCGACATGAGGGACAGACTTTCTTAACTCTTTTGTTCGTTCTTGATTGTGTTACGCTCCTGTTTTTTGCACTGAAGAAAATGTATTTATTTCTACTCATACCTTCTATGTTTAGCTGGAGAATTTGGACCAGGGCGTCCAATAGCTTTTGACAATTCTTAAAAAACTGTGGTCACCTAGTTGCTTTCTCTATAGTTTTTGACTGTGAGAGATACAATATCCAGTTCGGCCACCATCGAACTATAACATAATTATAACATGAACTTCTATCCTATTGTGATTCTGTGATGCCATACTATGGCGATTTTATCATGGTTTTACCCTAATTTAACCATTCATCTTGTCTATTGTATTTGTGTTTGCATGTATAATGAATTTTATCAGTTTGGTACATCAGCGATTGCATGACCTCTGTAGAGGCCATATGCTGAATGAATGAATATAAAGGGAGGAAAATAGCAATTAAATGGGCTATTAAGGAAAAACATGAAAATTAATTCATACCCCCACGTATATGCCCACTAACAGAAGTTAACACAATAATCAGGGGCACAAAGTCTTAAGCAATGCAGGCTTTAGTGACTGCCACATTTCAGATCCATTTACAGTCAATGCATTTATTTATTAAATTCAAATGCCACCCATCTGGGCGGCTGTGATGGGGATGGAAAAAAAAACACAACAACCTGGCAGCCAATCTTTGCATTTATCACTTTCACAGGTCTCTAAAGCAAAGGGAAACTGAAATAAGATCCTAAGCATAGCTGTGCTTACGTGATTTAGCAGTCGCTTTGCTTAAGGACCGAGTTGCTGCTGGCAACTGTGGTCATTAAATAAGGAACACCCATAAAGACACAGTTTCCATCCACACTGAGCATTGTCTTCAGCGCATCAAGGGCTACCCTTCCAATGTAGACCAGGCTTTTGGGAGAAGGCATGAAAACCCAACAGATTCATGTTGCCCTTGACCTCACCAAATATAAATGCACCAAGGGCCACAAAAAGGATTCTGCTAGAGCCCAGTTTTTGTATCTCTGTCTTAAGTAATACTCATAGGATAGAACGATCATTTAGAGTTTATGATGGCAGCTGCAGGCTTTTGCCCTCAGGGCCAGAGTTGCCAGCTTCCTTCCTTGAGATCTGAAGACCAAGAGAAGACAATGGTCTCCATCATTGCAGGCCAATTTTCTTGTATCTGCTCTGTTATGAGCACCTTTTTTCCTTCCTTCCTTCCTTCCTTCCTTCCTTCCTTCCTTCCTTCCTTCCTTCCTTCCTTCCTTCCTTCCTTCCTTCCTTCCTTCCTTCCTTCCTTCCTTCTCCCTCCCTTCTTCCTTCCTTCTCTCCCTATCTTCCTTCCTTCATCCCTCCCTTCCCACCTTTCCTGCCTCCCTCCTCCCTCCCTTCCCTCCCTCCCTCCTTCCCAATATTAATACCTCAAAAGATCTTATGGATTTCCTGACACCTTCTTACCTCTGTCTCATTTGGAAAGCCATTGGGTTTTCTCCTCTGTTTCTTTATGTCTTCCCATCCTATTGTCCACCCACCTTTCTATCCGAATTAGCATGCCTAGATGGAACACGGGAAGGCATAGTTAAGATTTAAACCTCCCAGTGTTGCTGGGAATTGGGTGGCATATACATTGAACACATTGTTATTATGGTTGGTCGCACAGTCAGCCAGATGTTTAGATTGGATTTGGCATTTTTATCCTTCCATCGAGTCCTTCCCAAGGGCCTGGGATAGACAGGTGTTGTTTTGATAGTGTTAAAAGTATTGTTTGGAGATGTTAGCTGTTCCAAGCAAAACTACCTTTTGCAATTGACTGATGGTGCCATTGTCAATGACGATAGTGTTCAATTGGTGCTCCAGATGTATTGGGATTGCAACATGATGATGATGCAAGGAATCCAACCATCTTTTTATTAATTAATTAATTAAAGTGAGTAGTAAATAGCTTCTTCTTACATTAGAACATATCTATAGGCTATCAATCCTACATATCTATAGGCTATCAATCCTTGCCTTCCCAGAAAACTAAATATATATGCATAGACTTGTCTCAGACTGATGAGGGTTTTACTGGGCTAAACCTTGGAGTTTGCATCAGACCTGTCCTTCCACCCACTTCCCAACTCCCTTTCTCCTCTGTTCTCCCACACTCAAAATATGTTGTGATTGACAGTTCTAACACCCAATCATTACATCACCCTTCCCCAATCTGCTGCTTCTAGATCTATTTAAACTGACAAACAGGAATGCGAAGAATACAATCGCATTGTTTATAAGACAGAAAAAATGTATGATATATTGCAGAGGATTACCTGTCCAGGTGTGCATGTTAGGAAAATCTGTACAGAAATTCAGTAGTTGTCTTTAAATCAGTGAGATTTCTTCTCTTCCCAGGTTTGCACGAAAGGCCGACAAAAATTAATCTACTCTAATGAGGAGGAGACAGATGTGCGATGTCGGAAGTAGACATCCTAAATTATTTACAAAGCTTGCACTGCCCTGTGTTTAATCTAAAAAAAAAGGGGGGGGGAGAGATAAAGACAGGAGCTAAAAGCTTAATTTTGGACTATCTGAAGGGATGGCAGATGGAAGATTGAGTAAACTCCATTTTGCTGCACAGTGGGTAGGCCTAATCCAGTGAGTAGAAAGTGCCAAGAAACAGATTTCTGTTGAAAGTAGTGATTTGTTGGATAGAGGAACAGTGATGTTTGAGGAAAAAATGAGCTCATTTTGAGTAGCATTTATGTAGAAGAGAGGTCTTCAAACTTGGCCCTTTTATGACTTGTGGACTTCAACTCCCAGAATTCCTCAGCCAGTGTGCAGAAGGTAGATGTAGAATGTAGATGTTAAAGGTCCTCTAGATTAGTGGTGCACAACGTACACCTTGGAACTATGAGGCCCTCCCAAAATTGCCCTTGAATACAGGTAGTCCTTGACTTACAACCATTCGTTTAGTGACTGTTCAAAGTTACAATGGCACTGAAAAAAGTGACTTTTGACTAGTTTTCACGCTTACAATTGTTCCAGGATCCCCATGGTCCTGTGATACAAATTTGAGCTGTTGGCAACTGGTCGGTATTTCTGACAGTTGCACCATCCCAGGTCATGTGGTCGCCATTTATAACCTTCCCAGCTGGCTTTCTCAATGGGAGTCAATGGGAGACGCCAGATTCATTTAATGACCACATGATTCACTTAACGACATAGACCGAGTGACAGTGATTTCATTTTATAACTGTGGCAAAAAAAGGTTGTAAAATGGGGAAAACACAACAACAGGAATGTAGGGCTCCATTGTGGCCATAAGTCATAGACGACCTGTAATAGTTAAGAATGCCCTGGAAGGAGTTTCAGGTAGTCCTCGACTTACAACAGTTCATTTAGTGACTCTTTGAAGTTACAACAGCACTGAAAAAAGTGACCTGCGACCATTTTTCACACTTATGACCGTTGTGATTCAGTTAAGAAATGTGACAAGCAATGTCACAAAATGGGTCAAAACTCACATAACAATTTCTCACTCAGCAATGTACGTTTTGAGTTCAATTGTGATTGTAAGCTGAGGACTGCCTGTATTGGTATAGAGGCCTTTGCAATACTTTGCCTATAATGGCTTGATTTTGCAAGCTTTTTTTGCAGTGGTATTAAGGGAATGCAGCCATCATTAATCAAATCCATTGTTCACTAATGCTGGTTTCCAGCAAAATAACGTGACTGTGGAGCACGGCAGACGGCCATAAATGGAAGTTGGTTGCTGAGTGCCCAAAATGGGGTCACATGACTGTGGGGATGGGGAAACCTTGGAATTTCGAAACTAGTTTGTAAGTTCCATTTTCAGGGTCTATTGTAACTTTGAATGGTTACTAAGCGACTGGTCATAAATGGAGGACTATCTATAGAGTCAAATGGCAGAGCTAATAATTATACCATATTGGTTATTCAGCTCTGAATATTTGGGGATGCTGAAGAACAAGGCTCTACCTTTTTTTAAAGCTGAGGGTTGCATTTGGCTTTTGAGTAAAGCTAGACAACCTCGGCTCTTTTATGACTCGTGGACTTCAACTCCCAGAATTCTTCTGGGATTTGAAGTCCACGAGTCATAAAAGAGCCGAGGTTGCCTACCCCTGAGCTAGACCTTGACTTAATCTTAATGTCACAGCTGAGCCCCAAATTTCAGTTGCTAAGTAAGACACTTCTTAAGTGAACTTTGCCTCACTCAGATAATGACACGGGCAGTGAAACTCTAGTAAGACCACACCTGGAATACTGCAGCTAATTTTGGTCACCATATCAAAAAAAATGATGTTGAGAGTTTGGAAAAAATTCAGAGAAGAACAACTAAGATGATCCAAGGCCTGGAGACCAAAACATACGAAGAACGGCTGTGGGACTTAGGTTTGGCTAGTCTAAAGAAAAGAAGAAATAGGGGAGACATGATAGCAGTGTTCCAGTATTTGAGGGGCTACCACAAAGAAGAGGAGGGGGTCACGTTATTCACCAAAGCACCAGAGGGCAGGACAAGAAACAATGGTTGGAAATTGATCAAAGATAGAAGAAACCTGGAATTAAGGAGAAACTTCCTATCACTAAGGACAATTAACCAGTGGAACATATATATATGTGTAGATATGTATAAATTTAACAGATAAATCAATGTCTATTACAGAAATGTATGAAATGGCAGTGTATACCATGGAAAAGCCTAAACAGAAACAGCTGCGTACGTTCCTGAGAAAAATCTGAAAGAGGGAATGTGAAAACAATTACACAACTGAGTCCAAACTTTCTGTTGCTAAGTGAGGCATTTCTTTAGTGAGTTTTGCCCCATTTTACGACCCCTCTTGACATGTTTGTTAAGTGAATCCCTGCAGTTGTTAAGTTAGTAAAATAGTTGTCAAGTGGAATCTGGCATCCCCATTAACTTTGCTTGTCAGAAAGTTGCAATAGGGGAATCCCATGACCCCAGGACACTGCGACCGTCATAAATAGGAGTCAGTTGCCAAGCCTCTGAATTTTGATCATGTGACCATGGGGATGCCGCAACGGTTGCAAGTGTGTAAAAATGGTCTCAAGGCACTTTTTTTAGTGCCACTGTTAACCTCAAACGGGCACTTAATGAACTGTTAGCAGTCAAGCACTACCAATAACAGACTTGAGAATCACTCAAAAAGGGGGTGAGTCTGGATGAAAACCTGAAGACGCTGAGTTCAAGTCCCGCTTTAGGCATGAAAACGAACTGGATGACTTTGGGTCAGTCACACTCTCTCAGCCCAACCCACCTCACAGGGTTGTTGTTGAGGAAGAAGTTTTATGTATGCTCGCTGCCTTGAATTAAAGTGATGAAATGAATCGAACAAACCCAACCAACCCTCGGCGTGATGTTTGTGTGACTCAGCTGCGCGTCAAGATGTGTCTCATGCAAAACCCACTTCATGCCTGAACTGAGGGAGGAGACAGGCCTCAACTTTCCTTGAAACCATCTTGCCATGTCTTTTTTTGGTCCTATCTCCACATCACCCACCTTCCTTCGTCATCTTCCTTCTTCCTTCCTACACCCACGGCGTCAGAACAGCTGCCTTCCCACCTGCCAATCTAGACCGAGCCAAGTGGCATATATATTTCATTTTCCCTTTGCAACCCAGGCCTATACCAGTGGCTCTTTAATTATCTTTTCCGTGGTGTGTTTTTTTTTTTTTGCTTTCGCTTTGCAATTTTGGCTTCCCCCTCTCAGGCTGCTGAAGCCTTTCAAATCCCTAAAGAGCAGAGAACACTTACAAATAAATTGAAGAACACACTTGCAAGTGCCAATAATGCTCTTTCCTCAGTCTTAAATTCTTTGCAATTTTATCAAGCGGGCGGCAGAAGCTAATGTTAAAAAGGAAAAAAAACAAAACCACCTCAGTTTGAACAATGGTGCTATTATTTAAATCGTCCCCACATTCTTTGGAGAGAGTGAACACAAATATACACCACACATAACCCGCTCAACCACTAAACTAGTGGTTAATCGGCAGATCTGGGTCAATGATAGTCAATATTTATTTTGGATAAAATACAAAACGCCAGTGAGGGTCTACAAGCTGCTTGCCTGAAGAATGTTCTCCTTGAGTAACTTACACATCAGCTACATTGCATATCTGAGGATAATTACAGGTAGCCCTTGACTTACATAACAGTTCATCTAGTGACCATTCAAAGTGACAATGGCACTGAAAAAAGTGACTTATGACCATGTTTCACACTTACAACCATTGCAGCATCCCCATGGTCACGTGATCACAATTCAGACCCTTGGCATCTGACTCACATTTATGACGATTGCAGTGTCCCGGGGCCATATATTCACCTTTTGTGACTTTTTGGCAAGCAAAATCAATGGGGAAGCCAGATTCACTTAACGACCTGGTTAGTAACTTAACAACTGCAGTGCTTCACTTAACACAGCGTGCCTAGATGAGGCATTCTGGTAGTTGAAGTCCACAAGTCATAAAAGGGCCAAGTTTGAAGACCCCAGACTTAACACCTGTGGCAAGAAAGGTTGTAAAATCGGTCAATATTCACAAATACCTCACTTAGCGACAGAAATTTTGGAAGCAATTGAGCTCATTAGGGAAGGACTACCTGTATATAATGATTTTAAAAAAAACACCCTGCTTTTCCTAAACTATGTTGGTATTCTCATGAGGAAACTGTATTTATGTGGTTACTAGGAGCTGACATAGACTTGATGGCAGCTAATCAAAAGTCAATGTTGGCAAAATCTTAAAAGAAATAAATTGTTTGGGGATATATACTGTAGTTTTTGTTTTTATTTTATACCTATTCATGTTTTACATTTATCATCTGGTTAACAACTGTATTAGCACAGACATAAAGGAATGTTATCCATATGATTTGTTTTGCTGGCTGTTAGTATATTATTGTATTTATTTGCTTCACTCTGTATCTATCTATCTATCTATCTATCTATCTATCTATCTATCTATCTATCTATCTATCTATCTATCTATCTTTGTCTCTTAGGTCACAGCTCACCTTGTGGAGCAATCTAACTCTCTGGAGCTTTTTGTAGGCATAGTAAATAGTGAGTGCCTGTTACTCGTCCCAGCTTCTGCCAACCTAGCAGTTCGAAAGCACATAAAAATGCAAGTAGAAAAATAGGGACCACTACGGTGGGAAGGTAACAGCGTTCTGTGTGCCTTTGGTGTCTAGTCATGCCGGCCACATGACCACGGAGACGTCCTCGGACAAGCGCTGGCTCTTCGGCTTTGAAACGGAGATGAGCACCGGCCCCTAGAGTTGGAAACGACTAGCACGCATGTGTGGGGGAACCTTTACCTTTACCTATTTAAGTAAACTATTTGTAAAATCCAGGGCATAGATGTCCAACTTTAAAATTCATTGAAAGCCCCTCCCCATGTTTACAATCATTCAGTTGCATTCTACATCTGAGACATTAGCTTCTCTGATTTGGCGAGGCTAACTTTATTTTATTTTATTATTACATTTCTGGGTCACTCCATTCCAGATTTCCACCCAGTCTCTGTCCAGACAGACCAGCTGTTGGTTGCAGCTTTCCTTCCTCTACCCAATTCTATTGTGTGTGACTTCATCGTGTCTGGAACAAACTGTGTCTATTTCACAAGATTGTTGTTATAAGAAATTTAAGTGAGATTTCCCCTGCATGTTTCCTTGAACTCTCAGAAGAAAACAGGATGTACTGTAAATGTAATAAATCATCATCCATCATCTGAAAAAAAACCACAAATCCAAACCCAGACTGGAGAATACACTAGTCACCATGGATGAGTGCATTGAGCATGTCAAGATTAATCACATCATACAGTTCTCTCCAACACCAACGACAGGATCTGCCTTTTTCAAAGGCTTCCTCTCATATTTTAATCGGATAACTTCTTAATATGATCCCTTGGGGACAATTATGTTGGCTCAGTGTGGACTATTAAGGGCATGTTATCACAGATTAATTAGCTGTGTCTTGGAAACAGACATACTTGTCTACCCCTCCAGCAGCTTCTCAGCTGTAGCTTTCCTCTTCTGGACCCAAGGCCATTCCTCAGCGTCGCTCTTTTCCCCAACACGGTATGTCAGTGGCTCACATTCTCCAACCTTTCCTTCACTCTTCTTGCTCCAGACAAAATGAATTTTCCTCCACCCAACACTGTTGCTGAATTGCCTTCCTCGGCATCCTTTTACTGCAGAAGTCTGGTTTTCTTAAACACATCTGGCTCATTTTGTTTTTCTTGGCTCTTTTGTTCCGCCTTGGCTAAGACAGGTTCAGCCCTTTTCGTTTTCTATATGTCCCTCTTCCCAACAGCAAATTAGCCTCCCCAATTTTGACTTTACAAGGCCACACTTGGAATACTGCATTCAGTTTTGGTCACCACGATGTAAAAAAAGATGTTGAGACTCTAGAAAGGGTACAGAGAAGTGCTACAAAGATGATCAAGGGACTGGAGGCAGCCTAAAACACATTTAATTTAATTTAATTTAATAATATTTATATACCGCCCTTCTCCCTGAGGACTCAGGGCGGTTCATGAAGAACGGTTGCTGGAACTGGGTACGTCTAGTTTAATGAAGAGAAGGACTAGGGGTGACATGATAGCAGTGTTCCAATATCTCAGGGGCTGCCACAAAGAAGAGGGAGTCAAGCTATTCTCCAAAGCATTTGAAGACAGGACAAGAAACAACAGATGGAAACTAACCAAAGAGAGAAGCAACCTAGAACTAAGGAGAAACTTCCTGACAGTTAGAACAATTGACCAGTGGAACAACCTGCCTCCAGAAGCTGTGAATGCTCCAACACTGGAAGTTTTAAAGAAAAGACTGGACAGCCATTTGTCTGAAATGGTATAGGGTTTCCTGCCTGAGCAGGGGGTTGGACTAGATGACCTCCAAGGTCCTTTCCATCTCTTCTCTTCTCTTCTCTTCTCTTCTCTTCTCTTCTCTTCTCTTCTCTTCTCTTCTCTTCTCTTCTCTTCTCTTCTCTTCTCTTCTCCTCTCCTCTCCTCTCCTCTCCTCTCCTCTCCTCTCCTCTCCTCTCCTCTCCTCTCCTCTCCTCTTCCACTCCACTCCATTTCATATTCCATTCCATTCCATTCCATTCCATTCCATTCCAATTCCAATTCCAATTCTATTCTATTCTATTCTATTCTATTCTATTCTATTCTATTCTATTCTATTCTATTCTATTCTATTCTATTCTATTCTATTCTATTCTATTCTATTCTATTCTATTCTATTCTATTCTATTCTATTCTATTCTGCATCATCCTGACAGATTGGGACCACAACTCTGAGAAGTCTTAGTCACTGCAGAATATCTGGGAACTACAGTCCTAATTAATTATGGCCAATTATTAATTTCAGCTTCTTTCAGTTTCTCCTTGCAATTTTATCCTGTCAAATTTGAGAATGTTTATTTCGGACGCATACCCTTAATATTTGGTGCCCATTTTTCCAAAGAGATGCTTTCTTGTTATTATTTTACCTTGTTAATTCAATTTTGCCTGATCTATGCAGCTGTTGTAGATACAGGTAGTCTTCAGTTTATAGCAGTTTGTTTAGTGACAGTTTGAAGTTACAATGGCATTGAAAAGAGTGAACTATGACAGTTTTTCATACTTATGACTATTGCATGATCCCCGCAGTCATGTGATCAAAATTCTGGCACTTGACAACTGACTCTTATTTATGACAGTTGCAGTGTCCCAGGTTCAAGTGATCTCCTTTTGTGACATTCTGACAAGCAAAGTCAATAGGGAAGCCAGATTCACTTAACAACCATGTTACTAACTTAACAACTGCAGTGATTCATTTAACAACTGTGGCAAGAAAAACCATAAAATGGGGCAAAACTCATTGAAGAAATGTCTCACTTAGCAAGAGAAATTTTGGACTCAATTGCATAATTGTTTTAACATTCCCTTTTTTTCCATTTTCTCAGGAATGTACAGAGTTATTTCCGTTTAGACTTTGACATAGTATAGTTTACCATTTCATGCATTTCTGTAATTTACATTGATTTATCTGTTAAATTTATATGCTGCCCGTGTCATCATCAAGCAACCGAGTGGCTGACGATACATAAAGGACAATAGAAAAACAATTGGAAGGGTAAAAATATTGGCTCTTGAAAGTTGAAACATTAATGTGACCAATAAACTAGATAAAAATTGTTAGCAAACTTAATGATAAAACTCAGAAAGCTGCACATTTTGAATACGAACAAGGCTACACTTTATGCATTGATCCCCGGACATGAATTTAGAGAAATGCACATTCAATTGTGTCACAAATGAATGTTTCTCTTATTCCAACCCATTGCATCTATACAGCAACACTTGAGAAAAACTGATCCAACTAGTTCCCCAGTTAGAACAGGTTGTCTCAGCTCAAACCCTTTGTTCCAGGAAGTTTCAGATTCTTAGGCAGTACAATGAAAAAAGTTGGCTCATCCAAATTCGATTTTTGTTTGCTGTTCATGAGGCAGCCTTGGGCATTTTATATTTCCCCCCCCCCCATAATCCAAACTTAAACATATGACATACTAAGCCAGGTTTTGACAACAGGAGCTTAATAAAATTCTCATTTTAGGACTTCCTGCCAGGAGAGGACTATCTGGAAAACCGCAAAATATAAAGAAAAAAAAAAGTCGAACTGACTTTAAGACAGTTTGAGATCTCTGATGAAATGTAGCTTAGTTACACCAATAAGGAAAAGCGTCAGAAGTTTTCTTGCTTGCCTTCATCAGCTAATTCCCTCCCGAAGAACAACTTCTGCCATTCTCCAGCCTTTCATCAGCTTCCCACCTTCACTTAGATTGTGTGAAATGAACAGCAGACCTGAAAAATATCCTCCCCACTTCAAGTTTAAGCTGCCAAGAGAATCGGTGTTTCTTGTTGCTGTTGCTTCTTTACAGCCAAAGATGGCAAATACAGACTCATAACAGTTCATTTAATGACCATTCCAAATTGCAATGATACTGGGGAAAATGTGATTTAGGAGTGTTTTTCGCACTTGCGACCGTTGCAACATCTCCATAGTCACGTGATTAAAATTGGGATGCTTGGCAACAGGCACATACTGTATTTGTGATGGTTGCAGTGTCCCGGGGTCGTGTGATCCCCTTTTGTGACTTTCTGACAAGCAATGGGGAATCCAGATTTACTTATGTGGGAAGTCAACCCGCACCCCCCCCCCAAGAAGGAAATATTAAAAGGGCAGAAAAATGTATTTCCTCAAAGGATCTTAAAGAGGCAGAAAAGCATGTCCACTTTTCTTAATAGCCCCAAGTCTCCCTCCCCGAAGAAGAAACCAGCTTTGTAGAAATGCAGATGTAAACCATTCAGGAAGGTTGAAGCTAGAAGATTAAGAAGACAAAGACACCTAAAATCTACATACCCCACCTAAACTCTAAAACAGGACATAATAGGATTAACTCACAGATACCAAAGGAACACACTGAGACTCAGGTCAAATACATGGCACAGGAAATACAAAGTCTCGAACAGGAAACTGTAAAGTCGCGTGCTTCACAAAGAGACGGACACAGAGCTGGGTAACGATGCATTTATTCTGGAACAGAACGAATCTGGGGAAAAGGGGATACCTGGCGTCTATTTGTACCTGCCCAGGTGAATCACATCCAATCAATTCAAACCTGGGCTTCCCGCCAGTGCAGGTGGCCAATAGGTTTAAATCTTGGCTTCCCGCCAGGGCTGACCATGCCTGGGGCTGTCAACAGCTTGAGCCATTCAGGCTTTTCCTGCGTAAACGGTTATAGCCCGGAGCTGTCCAGCCTCCTGCTGTGCTGCTCTTCAGCCTCCTGCTGAGCTGTTCATTGTGTATGCTGAGTGGCATACACTGCAGAAACAACATCAAAAGCCCCAGAGGGTATAAAAACCCACTCCCCACATGTGCTCTCTCTCTTTTTCTTCCAGAGCCATATTTCTGTCTGGCTCTTCTCTTCAATAAATTGCAACCTTCTTTCTAAAGCAGTTGCCATGTTGTTTATTCCCAGCTTGGACTGAACCATGATGAAGACTTTTCCTTCAACACTTAACAACTGCATCACTAACTTAACAACTGCAGTGATTCACTTAACAAATATGGCAAGAATTGTAAAATGGAGCAGAGCTCACTTAACAACTGTCTTGCTTAGCAACAGAAATTTTGGACTCAGTTGTGGTTGTACATCAAGGACTAGCTGTACAGCCGTGGCCTTTTGGTATATTTGCATCTTCAGTCTTAATGATAGATCCATCTCTCTCCAGCAACTTCATTATGTCAATATCATAGATCCACTACAACAGTTGGAGGTTGAAAAACAGAGGTCCCCAAATGAGATCCCTTTTAGCTGATTCTCATTTTATTTTCTTGGGAGTAACTCCTATTGAATTGAAGACAGGTAGTCCTCAACTCACAACAATTCATTTAGTGATTGTTTGAAGTTACGGAGGCACTGAAAAAAGTGACCTATGACCGTTTTTCACACAGCTGGGGAAACGTCCCCATAGTCACGTGATCAGAACTTAATGGGCCTGTATTTACGAAGGCTGCAGTATCCCGGGATCATGTTGTGGGAAGAATTCAGAGAAAGAAATATTTGGGGGAATATTAAAAAGGCAGAATATATTTCCCCAAAGGAATAATGGAGAAGATCTTTTTTAAAAAAAGACAGAAACCAGCCCCAGCCCCTCTCCCCCAAGCAGAAAACTCTGCAGAGGCCAGCTTTTAGATATGAAGATGTAATAATCCATTCAGGAAATTGGAGCCAGGAAGCTGTTAGGAAGACAAAGACACTTAAAATCTACATAGGTAAAGGTAAAGGTAAAGGTAAAGGCTCCCCCGCACATGCGTGCTAGTTGTTTCCAACTCTAGGGGCCGGTGCTCATCTCCGTTTCAAAGCCGAAGAGCCAGCGCTTGTCCGAGGACGTCTCCATGGTAATGTGGCCAGCATGACTAGACGCCAAAGGCGCACGGAACGCTGTTACCTTCCCACCGTAGTGGTCCCTATTTTTCTACTTGCATTTTTACGTGCTTTCGAACTGCTAGGTTGGCAGAAGCTGGGACGAGTAACAGGCGCTCACTCTGCTACGCGGCACTCGGGATTCGACCCACCAAACTGCTGACCTTCTGATCGACAAGCTCAGCATCCTAACCCACTGAGCCACCACGCCCCTTTTAAAATCTACATACCCCCACCCAAATTCTAAGGACAGGAAGCATAATAAGATTAATCCACCAATACCAAAAAGGCACACTCAGACTCAGGTCAAAGTTCATGACACAGGAAATACAAAGCCACAAACAGGAACAGGAAACAACCTCAAGAGCCCCAGAAGGTATAAAAACCCACCACTCCCTGTTACATGTGGTCAGTTTTCCCAGAGCCACATTTCTGTCTGGCTCTCCTCTTCAATAAACTGCAACCTTCTTTCTAAAGCAGTCTCCATTTTGATTATTCCCAGCTTGGACTGGACCCTGGTGAAGATTTTTCCTTCAACAATGTGATCACTTTTGGCAACTTTCTGACCAGCAAAGTCAACGAGGGAGCCAGATTTACTTAACAACCATGTTACTAACTTAACAACTGAAGGGATTCACTTAACAACTGTGGCAAGAAAGGCCGTACAAGGGAGCAAAGCTCACCTAACAACTGTCTTGCTTAGCAACAGAAATTTGGGGCTCAGTTATGTCATAAGTTGAAAACTACTTGCAGAATTTACTTCTGATTAAACCAGCAATGAACTGCACTGCTAATTGCTGTTGCACCTTGCTCCCTAAAGCATACTCACCCAAAGTTATGGCGTTAAATAATTTTCAATGTTGGGTTCTTCTTTCCAAAAGTTGTTCAACCTATTCTGACATCGTATACGTTGCTGCATTTTTGGAAAACACCAACAGATTCATATTGATATGAGAAGCTGTTAACATAATCATTGTCATCACTTTCGCCATTATTGGCACACTGTTATAATTCAATGATTTTCCAATCAGATTTTGGCAGAACAATCTTGCAGGCCCTCAATACTCCTGATTAACCACTCAGACAATGCTAAACTGCTGCAAACCTATTTAGGAAAAATGTGCATTTTGACAGCCTTCCTGTTTGCATATTCAAACCAGATCAGCTTTAGAAAAAAAAATACACCCTCCATAGTTGATCATTGCCTACTCCTAGTGATCATGACCCATAGTTTGCAAATATCATATGAGGTGTTAGGACTGCTCTATCAAGCCCTAGCGAGGCCACACCTGGAATATTGCATCCAGTTTTGGTCACCATACAATGCAAAAGATGTTGAGACTCTAGAACACGGGTGTCAAACTCAATTTCATTGAGGGCTGCATCAGCATTGCGGTTGCCCTCAGGGAGCCGGGTGGGTATGTCCTGGGTGGGCGTGGCTAGAGTGCGTATGGCCTACTGGGTGGGCATGGTCAACTCTACATCATTCGCATCAAGGGTGCCTATGGGGGCCTGGGCAGGAGTGGGACAGATCTGAGGGTCTCTGGCAGGAGGAGGGTCTCTGGGCCAGGGCCAAGGTAGTGGGGGCCGTTCCCTCACTGTTTCCAGGATGGCTTCGTGGGCCACATGAAACCACTTCGCGGGCCGGATCCGGCCCCCAGGCCTTGTGTTTGACATGTCTGCTCTAGAAAGAGTGCTGAGAAGAGGAAGAAAGATGATCAGGGGATGGGAGGCTAAAACATGAAGAATGGTTGATGGAATTGCGTACGTCTAGTTTAAAGAAAAGAAGGACTAGATGTTCCAATATTTGAGGGGCTGTCACAGAGAAGACAGAGACAACCTATTTTCCAAAGCTCCCAAAAGCCAGACAACGAACAATGGATGGAAACTAATCAAGGAAAGATTCAACCTAGAATCAAGGAGAAATTCCCTAACCCTGGGAACAATTGAGCAGTAGAACAGCCTGCCTTCAGAAGTTGTGGGTGCTTCATCACTGGAAATCTTCAAGAAGAGACGGAACAGCCACTTGTCAGAAATGGTATAGGGTTTCCTGATTGAGAAGGGGGTTGGACTAGATGACCTCCAAGATCCCTTCCAGTTTTGTTATCTATTGTAAGCCTTAAACACATATCATACTGTAGTTCTTTTGCAATTCTAGATCAGCAGCTAGAATCTCACACGTAAGAAAAAAAAACAATTATATTACAATTTGCAAAACTCGGTTTTTCTACACAGAGCTATCAAATACCATTGGCATGAACCATGAAGGGAAACTAAACAATCTTCAAAATCCAGTAAGCAATCGTGTCATTTTTTTAAAAAAGAACTTGGAGAAATAAAAGATCTACAGGGAAGTATTCATACAAGGGTTTACGATTTCTGCTCTCATTTGGCTGTGCTTGTGCTTAAGATTCATTCCCAATTATGGGCAGAATATCATTTAATTGCAAACATGGTGTTTGCAACTGATAATTTTTTTAAAAAGGACCCTGTGTTTGCAAATCAATAAATATTGTAATTTATTTATTTAAAAACAAACAAACAAATGAAGCAGTGACATCATTCTCTTTTAATGAAGTGACTGTGGCTTTCTTCTGTTGTAAATTTTAATTGGCAAGCTCCAATCATTCCATATTACCATAATAAAAAAAGGAGAAAGAGAATCAGCATCAGAGAAGGACACTTAGTAAGTAGTGTGTTCCAATAAATTGCCTTCTCACAGCCATTCCTTGACCAGCGAAATGTTACTTTCAAAGATGACTATATTAGAGTAAGATCTTTTCAACGCAAGAATCCCATTCTCCCTGTCTTTCTGTCCATGACAGGCCCCAAACCCAACAATGACATGTGGCATTTCTTCCAGGCTGAGTTCTTTCTCATCCTTCTCATCTTTCCTATTACCTGTTCCTTGAGCTTCTTATGACCGTCACCTTGGATCTTATGATTTATGTTGATTGCATTTATTGAGTAGCTTATGCCTATCATTTTGTGCTTGTATCTTATGATTTATGATGATTGTATTTTATGATTATGATCATGACTTATTACTTGTTGCTTTTTTGTACACTGAATACTTATGCACTGCAGATAAATTCCTTGTGCATCAAGTCACACTTGGCCAATAAAGAATTCCTATTCTGTTCTGTCCTGTCCTGTCCTGTCCTGTCCTGTCCTGTCCTGTCCTATCCTATCCTATCCTATCCTATCCTATCCTATCCTATCCTATCCTATCCTATAATGTTTATTCCATTCCATTCCATTCCATTCCATTCTATTCTATTCTATTTCCTCATCTATAGACAAAATCTTGCCAGATTGAGGACTATCTGCATCTATAATATACTCTGGGAACTATTAGGGAGGGATTGTCTTCATCCTCTTTCTCTCACATATAATATCCAGGCTCATTTGCTTTTTAACTTCTTGTATATCCCTTTTTGCAGTTTGCACTGTCATTTTTAACAATTTCCATCAAATTTGCCTTGTATTTTCTCTGCTTCCTTTACGGTATTTTTTTAACAGCTCCATGCTTTCTTTGACTACATTTTTGCCACTATGTTTTTTTTTCTAGAATTATCACAATTATTTTCTACCATCTTCTTTTGTTGCTAGTTATACATATATGCAAGATGGCATGATGGCTCAGCAGTTAAGATGCTGCGCTTGTCATCTGGAAAGCTGACAGCCCAGGTTTGAGGCCCAAGTGTTGCACAATGGGGTGAATGTCTGTCTTTGCCCAGCTCCTGCCCACCAAGCAGTTTGAAAGCAGGCAAATTCAAGTAGATAAATAGGTACCACTTTGGTGGGGAAGAAATAGTGCTCTGTGGCATCATGCTGGCCACATAAATATAATAAAATAAATAAATAAATAAAATGAATGCAGACGTGTCTTCAGACATAGCTGGCTCATGGGCTCGAAACAGAGATGAGCACCACCCCTTAAAGTTGGCTACGACTAGTGGAATAAAATTCTCAGATTTCCTTTCCTTTCCTTTCCTTTCCTTTCCTTTCCTTTCCTTTCCTTTCCTTTCCTTTCCTTTCCTTTCCTTTCCTTTCCTTTCCTTTCCTTTCCTTTCCTTTCCTTTCCTTTCCTATCCTATCCTATCCTATCCTATCCTATCCTATCCTATCCTATCAGCCCTCTTTCTTATTCATAGCCTCTTTCACCATCATTATAGCAAGCATCCTTTTTTGCTTCCTTATTCATTAACATAGGTCCATACCCTTCTGTGGCACTCTGGAACTCAATTCTATGCAGTTCAAGCAGCTTCCAGATCTAACTATCCAATGCTGAGAGCCAGGGAGATGGCCTTAAAGAAAATATTCAGAAGCCATTACAGAAACAAACAAACAAAAAAGGCAGAAGATGTCAGCCCCCCTCCCCCCAAACCAAGAACGACACCTGTTCTTCCAAGCTGTGTTTTTCATTGTTTCACTCCATAGACAACATCCTGCCATGCTGAAGACTCTTCTATCTGCATCTATGATATGCTCTGGGAACTATTAGGAAGGAGCTGTCTTCACCCTCTTTCTCTCACACATACTATCTAGGCTGAGTTGCCTCTTATTTCTCCAGAATGCACCCCCCTCCTTCCTCGGAATCCTGCCCTAATGTATCAAGCAGTTAAACATGATGAGTCCTTCCCAAGTTCTTTGACTATTAAGCCACTTCGGTCTCCTGCCTCAATCAATCAGTCAGTCAGCATAGAACTGGAAGGGACCTTGGAGGCCTTTTAATCCAAGCAGGAGAACCTATGCTATTTCAGACAAGTGACTGTCTAGTCTTTTCTTACAAACCTCCAGTGATGAAGCACCCACAACATCTGATGGCAAGCATCTGATCATCTTCTAGGAGGTGTCTCTTCCATTCATCCCCCAAAGTCATCTGTACGTTTCTTCAAGGTTCTGACTGATGAACCCAATGAAGGAAGCATAGCTGAGACGGTGTAATCTCTAACACAAAACTTTATTGAGCACATCATTTTTCAACAGATGAAAGGAAAAGCAGCTCCGGTTATTTCACGCCTAAATTGCTATATTAAAAGTGGAGAAACCTCCCTCCCCTTATTAGTGCAGGTGACATTGTCCAATTATAAGTCAGAGAATTATTATGATAAAATGTCTTTAGTTCTCAGTAAACAAATCTGGAGTGGCCTTGGCTCTCACAACTGGCAGGTCGATGTCTGAAGCCTGCACTCCATTCATTCCTCCCCTGCCCCCTGAGTCTGTAGGCAAGGTAAGAAGCCATAATGGCTGACACAGCGTAGGCATTCTTTGAGGCTTGACAGTTTCATTAGGTAAAGGTAAAGGTAAAGGTTCCCCCGCACATGCGTGCTAGTCGTTTCCGACTCTAGGGGCTGGTGCTCATCTCCATTTCAAAGCTGAAGAGCCAGCACTTGTACGAGGACGTCTCCGTGGTCATGTGGCTGGCATGATTAGACACCAAAGCCGCATGGGACGCTGTTACCTTCCCACCGTAGTGGTTCCTATTTTTCTAGCATTTTTATGTGCTTTCGAACTGCTAGGTTGGCAGAAGCTGGGATGAGTAACAGGTGCTCACTCTGTTACGCGGCACTCGGGATTCGACCTGCCAAACTGCCGACCTTTTGATCGACAAGCTCAGCATCCTAACCCACTGAGCCACCACATCCCTTGACAGTTTCATTACAAAGCTTTAATTCTAATAATTTTGTCGGATTTTACAAACAAGTTCGAGCAGAATCAGCTAATGTCTAGAAAATATCACCCTAGTGGTTGAACTGCCTGTGTCTTTTGCTTGGATAAAAAAAAACTATAGAGCAATCTCTGTAGTTTCTCTACAGAACTGGGGGTGAGGGAATTATCCTGTTTTAAATTCTTGCACCAGCTGGACAGGTGCCCATCTGCCTGCCTATCCTCATAGGCTATTTCATTTAATTAAAACAAATTGAGCAAAAACATAGACAAGGTGCCTATACAAGAATTAAATTGCATACTACATTACGAACATTAACAATAGGAATAAACATAAAATGTTAATGCAGCCATAACATCAGCAGTAGAAACAGCATCTCCTCATATTAGAAGTCTCTGGGTCAAAAGAAGTCTGTGTGCTGGCTATATTGTATATACAGTAATATCACCCTTCCTGTAATCTTGCTTTATTTATTCTGTTTTTCTCCATATTTATTGTTTAACTAGTTTGATGTTTTGATCTCTGGCTTTATTGTATGCTGCCCAGAGTCACTTTGGGGAAACAGGTAGCCATTTCAACGTGACAGATAAATCAAAGGAATAAATGCTAAAAGTAATTCCAAGTTTGGAGTAATAACATTGTAACAGCAGTTAAAACCAATCAAGGCATGACAATGCTGTGACCGCGAAGGTCGTAAGATGGGGCGAAACTCACTTAAGAGCTGTCTCACTTAGCAACAGAAATTTTGGGCTCAGTGGTCATAAACCAAGGACTACCTGTATACTATTTGCACGTGTTTTCAGCCTCTTTAACTAGGGCAATCAACCTCTAAATGGACAATGGGCAACCAGGGAATTAAGGAATGGGTGCAAGCAGAAAATAAAACTCATCACCCTCTCCTGTTGTGACTCTCAGCCACAACCGTTCAGTCACTGTTCCTTCTGAAGACATGTTTGGTAGCAACCAAGGGGACCAATCTTCCGTGACTTTGTTCGAGAGCTCTTTTCATAATTCCTTTGGATAACATTTGTGCCTCTCTCGATGCCAAAGGGAAGCGGGGGGTGGGGGGGGGACATTGAATGCATTCTTGTGCCTGCGCTGTGTGGCTTCTTTTCCCATCTTGTTTTGTACACAAACCTTTCATTCAGAGATGTCGGTTCTTTACCTTCCTTTTCAGAAAGCCAAAAATAACACCAAGCCGTGCTCCTTACACAAAGGAAAGGTCTGCAAACAACTGAAACGGGTTTTGGATGATGCTCGTCAGGGGCTTTGTGAGATTCACGTAGCTTGGAAAGGTCAGGATTTAAACTTTTAATCAGCAATGAACCCAAATGATCTTAACACTTCTCATATCCCCTACTAGAGCTGTCATTTGTGGCTGGCTTTTAAACTAGGGAAATATCCTAGTTTGGCAGGGTGATTTTTAGACATCCTTTTCCCTCCATATGTTAGTTAGATTAGCCAGGAGAATATTGAAAACGGGTTGTCAAGGAATTTGTTGTGCAGAGGTCTCCTTGTGCTACCAAAGAGTTGCACAGACAAGAAAGGGTACTGAGAGCAGCAAGAGTCACACAAGAGTACACTGAGTTGTAAAAGCAAAAAGTAGTTTACTTTTGAGGTGGTGTAAAAACAAAAATGCACAGTCAAAAATAAACAGTCCAGGTCATTCACAATAGTAACAGTCCAAGAAGTAATCCAAAATACAAAGTCTTCTTACCGGTCCAGAGGTCAATACACAGTTCAGGTTTACAACAGTAATAAACCAACAGCAGAGCAAAAGCAGTAATAGTAGAGAGCAGTGAATTCAGAGAGAGAGAGAAGCTACGTTACTAGCTTCCTCTTATGGCCATGAGAACACTTACACACCCATTGGCCAATTAACAACTTAAAGACATAGCATTATGGTTAATATATTTTCAACCCAACATTGTAGGCCAGGGGTGTCAAACTCAATTTCACTGAGGGCCGCATCAGCATTGTGGTTGCCCTCAAGGGGCCGGGTGGGTATGGCCAGGGTGGGTGTGGCCTACTGGGTGGGCGTGGCTAGAGTGTGTATGGCCTACTGGGTGGGCGTGGCCAGCTCTAATATCGTTCGCATCAAGGGTGCCTAATGGGGGGGCCTGGGCAGGAGTGGGACAGATCTGAGGGTCTCTGGCAGAAGGAGGGTCTCTGGGCCAGGGCCAAGGCAGTGGGGGCCGTTCCCTCACTGTTTCCAGGATGGCTTCGCGGGCCACATGAAACCACTTCGCGGGCCGGATCCGGCCCCCGGGCCTTGTGTTTGACATGTCTGTTGTAGGCTAACACCATATGCCTAACACGGGTCGGGAGAGAATAAGGATTTGTTGACTTGGTGGTGGTCATTAATTCCCATTGCTTTGCTTTAGTTGTTCAAGGAGGATACGATTCTTGGTGTCTCTTTCTACTCTTCGATTTTCTGTTTTTAATATTTATTGTAGTTTCTGAATGCCGACTTGACTATGTTTATGGAAATACAACCTAAAGATATTTGGGTACAATTAATAATACTTAATTTCATTCACACCCAATATAATTTATGTCAACTGCATTGTGGTGATCTCCTTCAGTGTGCTGGTTGTCTTTCATAAGCAGGACACAGCAATAGCACTTAGACTTCTACAGCACTTCACGGTGCTTTACAGCCCTAAGAAGTTTACAAAGTCAGCACATTTGCCCCAACAATGTGGGTCCTTATTTTACCTATCTCAGAAAACTGGAAGGCTGAGTCGGCCTTGAGCCAGCCAGGATCAAACTCCTGGCAGTGGGCAGAGTTTGCCAGCGATATTGCAGTCTAACCACCAGGTCATATGTATGTATCATCTCATTTTCCCCCAATTAAATTTTTCCTCCAAAATTCATCAGCTCCCCAACCTGACTGCTTTCTAATGCAATTGCTCCTTCTAGGCGGTACCAATTCAACCTCCCTCCGCCCTGTGCACTCCCACAGAGAGGGCCTCCTCAGGGTGCCACCGATCAGAGAATGTCGATTGGTGGCCCCCAGGGGGAGGTCCTTCTCTGTGGGCGCCCCGGAGCTATGGAATCGGTTGCCGGTTGAGCTCCGGATGGCGCCCGACCTTCGCTCCTTCCGTCGCGATCTGAAGACACTCTTATTTGAACAAGCCGGCCTGGCCTGATGGGGGATGGGTTGGATTTTTTATTGTCATTTTTATTTATTTATTTTATTTATTTATTAGTTTTTATAAACCGATATATGTATTTACTGTTTTTAGTTGGGCATATGTTTAATTCTTTTTAACTTTTGTATTTTTGTATTTTTTTATATGTCTGCCCTGTTCACCGCCCTGAGTCCTTCGGGAGAAGGGCGGTATATAAATAAAATTATTAAATTAATTAATTACGATCTATGTCAAAGGTAGGAAGCTACTGTGAAAACCTAGTTATATAAGCAGAGAAAAATCAAGCCAAGTTGTTGATAGATAGAGACTTATCAGGACCCCTGCTATGAATGATTCTTGCTTAAATCTCTATTGGGTATATAGAGAGTACTATTAGGTTTTTGTTGTTGTTATTGCTGCATATACTTCAAGTTTAAGTTCTCATTTTCTGCTCCAGATCTTCATCAAGGCAATAGTTCTCTTGGTCCAAATAGAACACTAATCTTCCAAAGATCAAATGTTTGTCCTTGAATTACAGAGCTTTAGCTCAACCTGTCATTCTCAGATTACAAATACAACTGATCTGATTGGCCAATGTCAAAAAGAGAAAAAAAATATTACTTCGGCGTGCTACATTAATAATTTCAGTGCACGTCCCCTCGACTAATTGCATTTTTGCTTCCTTTGAATTCCTATCACTGAAGAATAGATTTATTTGTGACACTTTGGCTTTGCTGATTTAAGCCTGCCTTCCAGCTGTTAGATCAGGGAAAAATAATTATGCAACTCCATGACAAATAAATACCAGATTAATCTCTACTTAGCAAACCAACCAGACGCAAATATACTCACTGGCTGGCAGGCATGAGGGATGATGACATTCTGTATATCTTTTAAATAATCCACAACCTCTTCAAAGTCAAAAGGAAGTTAGATGCACTGCTTTTCATAGCTTGCTAGTTTCACTTTTGAATGGTTAAACAATGTCATTAGAAGAGGAATCGTTTCTTTGTGGGTGGTCCCCTGGAATATTCCAGGAAATGCATCTGGGAGAGACAACAGGAAAACTGGATATGAATGGAGTAGAAATTAGGCACTTCTAGCATCCAAGATCACTGCAGATGGGACTGTAGCCAAGAAATTAAAAGATGCTTGCTCCTCGGGAGGAAAGCAATGGCAAATCTAGACAGCACACTAAAAAGCAGAGACATCACCCTGTCAACAAAAGTGCGTATAGTCAAGGCTATGGTCTTCCCAGTTGCAATGTATGGCTGTGAAAGCTGGACCATAAAAAAGGCTGAGCACCAAAGAATTGAGGCCTTTGAACTATGGTGCTGGAGAAGACTCCTGCAAGTTCCTTGGACTGCAAGACGATCAAACCGGTCAGTCCTAGAGGAGATCCACCCTGACTGCTCTTTAGAAGGCCAGATCCTGAAGCGGAAACTCAAATACTTTGGCCTCCTAATGAGAAGAAAGGGCTCGCTGGAGAAGAGCCTAATGCTGGGAAAGATTGAGGGCAAGAGAAGAAGGGGACGACAGAGAATGAGGTGGCTGGATGGAGTCACTGAAGCAGTAGGTGTGAGCTTAAATGGACTCCAGAAGATGGTAGAGGACAGGAAGGCCTGAAGGAATGTTGTCCGTGGGGTCGCAATGGGTCGGACACAACTTCGCAGCTAACAACAACAAAAACAAAGTGGTGAAGAAGAAGAAGAAGAAGAAGAAGAAGAAGAAGAAGAAGAAGAAGAAGAAGAAGAAGAAGAAGAAGAAGAAGAAGAAGAAGAAGAAGAAGAAGAAGAAGAAGAAGAAGAAGAAGAAGAAGTGACCTTGGAGGTCATCTAGTCCAACCCCCTGCTCAGGCAGGAAACCCTATACCATTTCAGACAAATGGCTGTCCGTTCTCTTCTTAAAAACCTCCAGTGTTGGAGTATTCACAACTTCTGGAGGCAAATCTTTTCACTGATTAATTGTTCTAACTATCAGGAAATTTCTCCTTAATTCTAGGTTGCTTCTCTCCTTGACTAGTTTCCATCTGTTGCTTCTTGTCCTGCCTTTGTGCACTTTGGAGAATAGCTTGACTCCCTCTTCTTTGTGGCAGCCCCTGAGATATTGGAACAACTGCTATCATGTCTCCCTTCATCCTTATCTTCATTAAACTAGACATACCCAATTCCAGCAACTGTTCCTTATATGTTTTAGCCTCCAGAACCCTAATCATCTTCTTCATAACTCCTTACTGCCGTCCTTGCAAATTTTGCACCAGCCAGACCTTTAATGTTTCCGTCATGCTGTTTTAGCTAATAATAAGCCTGACAGTTGGCTGCCCCAATTAAATGCTGCCTTGGTGGCACTAATGCATTAAAAGACCCTCAGCTCTCTAATGTCTTCATTGATCACGTATCTCACCGAGGAGTGTCTGACTGAGCTAACTTGCTCTTTTGATTAAAAGATTATGTGTTTTAAAATAGCACTTCTCTTGTTACAACTGGCTGATTTCCACACACATGTCCTTCATTCTTCAGTCACATCTTGGTCACTCTGGCAAGTAATAAAGGAGAATATTTGTAGCTCAGACTTGAACTGTGTGGTCCTGAGTGATCTCTGAGCTTCTGTCATGGTTCTGATAAATGAGACCAGTAGAAATAAGAACTCTGAGGCAATTGTTTTCCTCATAAAACACTTTTAATGGATATGTAATATCAGCACAAAGGTGAAACCAAGACTGAAAGTTCCCCCCCAAAAGGTTACAAAGTGAAAGTTGAACTCCCCACCCCTTAGTGCAGGGGTAGGCAACCTTGGTTCTTTTATGACTCATGGACTTCAACTCCCAGAATTCCTGAGCCAGCATGGCTCAGCTTGGAAACCTCTCCCTTTCCCCTCAGCATGGCTGGCTCAGGAATTCTGGGAGTTGAAGTCCACGAGTCATAAAAGGACCAAGATTGCCTACCCCTGACTTAGTGTGTCATAAATCACAATTAACACTTTTGCCGGCTCTCTAACAGTAGCTCCAGCCCGCCAAACAGGCTGCTTGACCTTGGTTCCCACGAGAAAATTATTGTTCTTTTTTTATTGAAAAGTTTTAAACTACATTTTTAAAAACATAAACTCCCTCCCTCCCCCTCCCCCCACTTCCCCTCCCTCCCCCTCCCCCCCCAACTTCCCAGAGCTGAATACAGGGTATAAACTTTAACCAACTTAAGCTAAAATATGCTAACCAACTAAAAAAAGACACTATAAATTCTATCGCACTTTAACTCCTCTTAACATAATTAAATAACTAAATAACCTAATTAGTAATACATCATATAATACTAATACTTATTCATATACTAAATGAAACTTTCTAGTCCCATATTTATTCTGAATATAATCGATCCATCTTCTCCATTCCAAAATATATCTCTGTTGCAAATGTTCTTTCAAATATGCTGAAATCTTTGCCATTTCCGCCAGGTTAGAAACTTTTAAAGTCCATTCTTCTATAGTAGGCAGTTCCTCCTTCTTCCAATATTGCACTACCAAAAGTCTTGCTGCTGTAATTAAATTTAACATCAATTTAGTATCTATAACAGTATAATCTGTAATAATACCCAACAAAAATAACTGTGGAGAAAACCTTATCTTTTTCTTAAATATCTTCTGCATATTCCACCAAATTTTAATCCAAAAAGCTTTAACTTTTTTACAAGTCCACCATATATGATAATAGGTTGCATCATCACAACCACACCTCCAACATTTAGGCTGATAATTCGGATACATACATGCTAATTTTTTTGGATCTAAATGCCATCTATAAAACATTTTATAAAAGTTCTCTTTTAAATTTTGTGCCTGTGTAAATTTCACATTTCTAACTCATATCTTTTCCCAGACATCCATCGCTGAGAAAATTATTGTTCTGACTAAACTATAAGAATACATCTCCCCCTGCCATTGCTCTGGCAACCGAAAAATGAAGAAACATGGCTGTATTCAGAGTGTTTGAAGGTTTGACAGCTTGCTTGTTTACTTGCAGACGTTTCATTACCCAAGCTAGGTAACAAAATCAGTACTATGGTAGGAAGGAGTGGGGTTTGCCCTCAAGTTTATATTCTAGTGGCTTGCCCTGTCGGTGTTGGTGGGGATGGTCTTACAAGATTATTTGATTGGACTGTTTGCTGTGGGCATGTTTGGCAGTTCCTTGATTGGGGTATTGTTTACTACTTCATTATTGATCTGATGTTAATCTCGGAGTTAATGTATACTCATCTGGGTGCTGATTGCTGGTGGGGAAGGTTTAGATCTTTGAGTTCCACCCCACCAGAACTGACAGGGCAAACCCCACTCTTTCCTAGCCCTGGTGATGTTGCCTAATTTGGGTAATGAAACCTCTGCAAGAAAGCAAGCAAGCTCAGAGAGCACCAAGGGTCCCTGAGCCACAAATATTTTCCCTAATTGAACATTCATTTGTTTCTGTTTTTGTCTGGCCACCATAGGTTTTCCAACTTTCACTTCCATAGAGTGTCACAGAGAAAGTTATTTTCTCATAAGGATGAACCAAAAAAAATGATTTGGAGATTTGATTTGAATGCCAGTCAGTCAAAAAGCATTGGAGTAAGCTCTTTAGACAGAAGCAGTGAATCAGATGCAACAAATCAAATGCCTTCAAATCAATTGGAGGATCTGAATCAAATCAAATCAAATCAATGAAGTGATTCAGGCTGCAAACCAAATAAACTCTTGATCAACTACATTTTCTAATCCAGAGAGGAAAAAACTGGTAGGCAGGTAAGTGGGGGGGAGGGAGGGAGGGAGGGAGGGAGGGAGGAAGGAAGGAAGGAAGGAAGGAAGGAAGGAAGGAAGGAAGGAAGGAAGGAAGGAAGGAAGGAAGGAAGGAAGGAAAATTAAGGTGGTAAATCTCCATTGTTGTACATTATACCAGAGTTCCACAACCTTTCCAGGTTGGTGGCCAGGAGGGAAAGGGAGAAGCAGAGAAATGTGTGTGCACACACAAGCATGCACAAAGGGGTGCACATATGGTGCTGGCGCCAGCAACTGCACGCATGCACAAGCAGACCGGACGCATCCATGGCGGTGCTGGTGGCAGAGCTGGTGCTTGTGTGCCCGCACAAGCGGGCTGCTGGCACCCACAAACAGGCCTCTAGCGACTGCACACATGCACAAACAGGCTGCTAGCAACCACGCACATATGGAAATGGGCCGCTAGCGAGTGTGTGACACTGGTGGCAGCATTAGCACTGCTGCGCATGCAGAAACTGGGCCGCTAGCACAAGTGAGGGGTGCGCGCACATATGCATGCATTCACCAGCCATTCCCACGGCCCACTGGCCAACAGGCCCCAGCCTGCTACCAGGCCGTGGCCCACAGGTTGGAGACCCCTGCATTATACACTTCATGTAGACCAATTAAAGTGGCATGCGCGGTTAAAGAAAAATGCGAATTTTATGCTGTTGTTGTTAGCTGCAAAATCGTGTCCAACCCATCGTGACCACATGGACAACATTCCTCCAGGCCTTCCTCTCCTCTACCATCTTCTGGAGTCTGCTTAAGCTCATGCCTACTGCTTCAGTGACTCCATCCAGCCACCTCATTCTCTGTCGTCCCCTTCTTCTCTTGCCCTCAATCTTTCCCAGCATTAGGCTCTTCTCCAGTGAGCCCTTCCTTCTCATTAGGAGGCCAAAGTATTTGAGTTTCCGCTTCAGGATCTGGCCTTCTAAAGGTTTACCTTAGTAAACCTTGGCCAAACCCTCCAATAATTTGAAAGGAATTTGATCTGGCATTCTGGATATGCCTAGAGCAGGGGTAGGCAACCTTGGCTCTTTTATGACTCGTGGACTTCAGCTCCCAGAATTCCTGAGTCAGTTTGGCTCAGGAATTCTGGGAGTTGAAGTCCAGAAGTCATAAAAGAGCCAAGGTTGCCTACCCCTGGCCTAGAGGACTAAGCAAACCTTAGATAGCCTAAGGCAGGGGTAGGCAACCTTGGCTCTTTTATGACTCGTGGACTTCAGCTCCCAGAATTCCTGAGCCAGCATTTCACTTCTCATGCAAGAAGCTTCTTCAGTTCTGACTAAATGGTGGGAAATGGAAGGATTTATATATTCTTTGCAGTCATCTGGTCATTAACACTCTGATGTAAATCAAGGCCAGAAGAAGGAAATTTTTACCATGTATAGTGAACTTGTGACAAAGCAAATATCTATTGGAATAGGATTGACATTTTAATACAGAAGAATCTTAAAGTGAATATAAAGATGAAACCAGAGACTCTTCTTTTGGGCTTAATGGACAAAGGACTTGAAAAGAAAAAAAATTAAACTTTGATGTTATATATGCTTACAGCAGCAAGAACACTGTATGCACAAAAATGGAAGAATACTTTCATTTCTACAATGGACGAATGGCTGAAAAAGTTGATGGAGTTAGCAGAAATGGATAATAATTCAATGCTTTGATTAAAAGTCTTTTCTTCTTTTCTTTTTCCTTTTTCCTTTCCTTTTTCCTCCCCTACTTTCCTGTTATTCTCATTTTTCTTTGTGTTTCTGTATTTTATATTTTGATAAACTAATAAAAAAATGTGACAAAGAGGTTTTCAGTATGATACACGAAGACCTCAACAGAAATTCACTGATTTGGCTATAATCCCATTATTTCCAATAATAATAATAATAATAATAATAATAATAATAATAATAATAATAATAATAATAATAATAATAATAATAATAATAATAATAATAATAATAATAATAATAATAATAATAATAATAATAATAATAATAATAATAATAATAAAACAGCAGCAGCAGCAGCAGTAGTAGTAATAGTAATAATATAATTGGAAGGGACCTTGGAGGTCTTCTAGTCCAACCCCCTGCTCAAGCAGGAAAACTTATACCGTTTCAAACAAATGGTTGTTCAAGCTCTTCTTAAAAACCTCCAGTGCTGGAGCATTCACAACTTCTGGAGGCAGGTTGTTCCACTGATTAATTGTTATAAGTGTCATAATTTGTCATAAGTGTTCTAACTGTCATAATCTGAGTACTTCAAATCATATGAGAACAACACACTAAAAAAGTATTTACCATTTGTTTTTAGGGGTTATGAAGGCTCTGTTTAAGGGCAAGGCAGCATACTTTATTGTTGTACCAACCAATTAGTTTGCATAGTATACTAGTGGCATATTATGTGATCAACACTTGTGGGGAACTTGATTTACCTCAGTGATTTTTTATTGTTTCTATTTATTGTGTTCCATTTAATGCTGTTTTGGACGCCCTTTTTCAGGTTTTAATCAGCCTGTGGAAGTTTTAACTTGCTTTATATTCTGTGTAAGCTATTGGGAGTCATTTAATGGCAGTAGGATAGAACTGTGATATGTAGATAAATAAGCAATGTTCTTATTTTGTTATGGTTAGGAAAAGCCATTTCATACTTTCCAGTCCAACTTTTGAGGGGTGTGTGGGAGTGTTAATGTGAATTCCACTCTTTGCCATTTTAAATGTGATAAAATATATTTTTATCAGCATACGTAAATGGCCAGATCCAGGAAACATCATATAATTTGGTGCCGCAGATGCTCTTGATTAGTTTTTTTTATAGTCCTGCACAAATTCTTGCAAAATTTCATGTGAGATCCTCAATACAATAATAATAATAATAATAATAATAATAATAATAATAATAATAATAATAATAATAATAATAATAATAATAATAACGATGATGATGATGATGATGATGATGATGAAGGGAAGGGACCTTGGAGGTCATCTAGTCCAACCCCCTGCTCAGGCAGGAAACCCTATACCATTTCAGACAAATGGCTGTCCAGTCTCTTCTTAAAAACTTCCAATGTTGGAGCACCCACAGCTTCTGGAGGCAGGTTGTTCCACTGGTTAATTGTTCTAACTGTCAGGAAATTTCTCCTTAGTTCTAGCTTGCTTCTCTCTTTGGTTAGTTTCCATCCGTTGCTTCTTGTCCTGCTTTCAGGTGCTTTGGAGAATAGCTTGACTCCCTCTTCTTTGTGGCAGCCCCTGAGATATTGGAAGGCTGCTATCATGTCACCCCTCCCCTTTCTCTTCATTAAACTAGAGTAGGCATACCCAATTCCAGCAACTGTTCCTTATATGTTTTAGCCTCCAGTTGTCACTTCAGTTGTTAAGTAAATCACGTGACCCTGGTGTGTGTGTGCTGCAATGGTCATAAATGTAAAAAATGGTCATAAGGCACTTTTTTCTGTGCTGTTATAACTTTGAGTGGTCACTAAATAAATTATTGTTAAGTATAGGACTACCTGCACGATGTATAGTGGGACCTTGATACTTACATAGCTGACCCTTGATCTACATAAGTTCAATAACAGACCTGAGTAATTTATTAATATATTGTTTATGATAATTAACTATATCTATTATTGTTAGTTAAATACATGTATCCAGACACTATGCTGTTTGCTAAATATTGAAAATGTTATTTGGAAAAACCCCAACCCCAACCCTAACCCAAATCCCAACCCTAATCCTGACCCCCCCTTATCCCTAACCCTATAAAAACTAAGAAAATCGACATATAAAAAAAAGAATTAAAGGCTGCAGTTTCCACAGAGGAAGAACCAACTTGAAATAAGAAATTTTCTGACCTTGAGAGATTTGTCTGTCTGTCTGTTTAGCTACCTACTTACCTACTAACTAGCTAACTATCAAATTTATTGGTTGCCCATCTTACTGCAGGGTAACTCTGGGCTGTTTACAATATTAAATAATTAATATTAAACAATAGATATTAAAAATAGACCCACATGCTATTGAAGCTATGAGGGTTCCATTACTGTATGTTTTCAAGCAAAAGTTGGACACCTGATGTTACAAACATATTTTTTGTCACTTCCATAAATTCAATACATCCCAAAATTCAACCCCAAATGTTTTTTGAAAAGAATTCTCAACTACCCTGACAATAAGTAGAAAAATATGTTTCTTTACCAGAAGAAAAGGGTTTTCTTCCTTCCTTCCTTCCTTCCTTCCTTCCTTCCTTCCTTCCTTCCTTCCTTCCTTCCTTCCTTCCTTCCTTCCTTCCTTCCTTCCTTCTTTCTTTCTTTCTTTCTTTCTTTCTTTCTTTCTTTCTTTCTTTCTTTCTTTCTTTCTTTCCTTCTTTCTTTCTGAGATATTAGAGTGCCCAATTTTGGCACAGCATGGTATAAAAGCATGATGTGTGCTTCTCTAGCATAAAATGAGTCTTGTTAATAAAGAAACTGATTAACAATTAAAGAGCATTATGCTTAATAATGTGACTTCATAAAAAAGATGAACCCTATGAACTGGTGCTTCTAAATTTTCAGTGCGCAATCAAACATAACATTTACACAACAGAATAAGAACTAATAATATTCATCTTGATATTAACTATCAGACCGGAACATTAACCGGTGAATCTAGTAGGTTTAGGCTGCTGCCTACCCCAAAATTTTTCATATATGTCTGGTAGGTATATCATTCTTTTTCTCTTGAAATTTGACCTTTCCTGAAATTGCATAATGAATGTTTTCTAATGGAATGTTGCCAGTTAACTCACAACCTTGGGATAGGATAGGCTCCTGATGACTATTTACAGAATATAAAATAACAGAATTGGAAGAGACTTTGGAGGTCTTCTAGTCCAATTCCCTGCTCAGGCAGAAAACCCTATATGATTTCAAACAAATGGCTGTCCAATCATTTCTTTAAAAACTCCACCTATAACTTCTGGAGGAAAGCCATTCCACTGATTAATTGTTCACTGTCTTTGTTAAGTTTCAGTCTGTTAATTCTTGTCCTGCCCTCTGGTGCTATGGAGAAAAAGTCAATCCCCTATTCTCTGTGATAACCTCTTAGATATTGGAAGACTGCTGTCATGTAACCCCTAGTGTTTGTTGGCCTAAGCATACCCAGTTCCCACAAGGATACATCATGTGCTTTAGCCTCCATTCCCCTAATCATCTTTGTTGGTCTTCTCTGCACTCTTTCTAGAACTGAACGTCGTTTTTGCATTGTGGGTGACCAATGCACTGTTACAACTTTGAACAGTCACTAAATGAATCGTTGGAAGTCGAGGACTGCCTGTACCCTTCTCAGGGTTGTTTTTTGACTTGTCAGTCTAACCAAAAACCCGGAGATCTTTTGTCTAAGTACTAACCAGTCCAAGCTTGCTTAGCAATCCAAATTTAGACAAGGTCAGCCCAATACCGCCACCTACTGAGACAGTTCCTGGAAAAAAGTTCTACATTTAGGCAAGAAAAACCAAATGCACAGCTATAGTATAGGCCAGGGGTAGGCAACCTCGGCTCTTTTATGACTCATGGACTTCAACTCCCAGAATTCTGGGAGTTGAAGTCCATGAGTCATAAAAGAGCCGAGGTTGCCTACCCCTGGTATAAGGGGGTACCTTGCTCAACAGTAGCAACTGTGAGGGGGATCTCAGAGTCCTAGTGGACAATCACTTAGATATGAGCCAGCCGTGTGCTGCAGCTGCCAAAAAAGCCAACACAGTGCTAGTCTGCATTAAGAGAGGGATAAAATCAAGATCACGTAAAGCGTTAATACCACTTTAAAATGCCTTAGTAAGGCCACACTTGGAATACTGCATCCAGTTTTGGTCACCATGATGTAAAAAAGATGTTGAGACTCTAGAAAGAGTACAGAGAAGAGAAACAAAGAGGATCAGGGGACTGGAGGCTAAAACATATAAGGAATGGTTGCTGGAACTGGGTATGTCTAGTTTAATGAAGAGAAGGATGAGGGGGAACATGATAGCAGTGTTCCAATATCTCAGGGGCTGCCACAAAGAAGAGGGAGTCAAGCTATTCTGCAAAGCAGCTGAAGGCAGGAAAAGAAGCAATGGATGGAAATTAATCAAGGAGAGAAGCAACCTAGAACTAAGGAGAAACTTCCTGATGGTTAGAACAATTAACCAGTGGAACTACCTGCCTCCAGAAGCGGGGAATGCTCCAACACTGGAAGTTTTTAAGTTTTTAAGAAGAGACTGGACAGCCATTTGTCTCAAATGGTATAGGGATTGGACTAGATGACCTCCAAGATCCCTTCCAACATTATTATTATTATTATTATTATTATTATTATTATTATTATTATTATTATTATTATTATTATTATTATTAATAATAATAATAATAATAATAATAATAATAATAATAATAATAATAATAATAATAATAATAATAATAATAATAATAATAATAATAATAATGTAAAATTGTGTAAATGAATCAAATTGACATCACCTGAATGCAAGTGCTTCAGTCAAATGACTTGTTAACATGATTTCCACAGGGCAAAGTTTTCTGAAATCTCTTCCCCAGACTCACCTCATCTTATCTTTGACAAACTAAGGTCCCCTTGATTTTCAGTGGGAAAATTTAGTAGATGCTTCATGCTTTTGAAGTGAGTCATACATTGTCTACTCTTGGCAGGATTAGTGTTCCAAAGTATTTCCATTCATTCCTTCACCTTTAAGTTGCTTAATATGCTTTGTTATTTTTGTTGTTGTTGTTGTTGTTGTTGTTGTTGTTGTTGTTCTTTAAATTAATTTTCTGGATATATCTTCACTGAAAAATAAACAAAAATGCCACATTATTTAAGTAGTAATGGCACTTAGCAATAGCACATAGACTTATGTACTGCTTCACAGGGCTTTGCATCCCTCTCTAAGCAGTGTGCAGAGTCAGCATATTGGCCCCAATAGTCTGGGTCCTCATTTTACTGACCTTGGAAGGATGGAAGACTGAGTCAACGTTGAGCCAATGAGAATCGAACTGCTGAACTGCAGGCAGCCGGCAGTAAGCAGAATTAGCCTGCAGTGCTGCATTTCAACCACTGCGCCACCAGGGCTCATAAAGGTAAAGCTTTCCTCTGTCCAGTCATGTCTGACTCTAAGGAGCTATGCTCATCTCTGTTTCTTAGCAGAGGGAGCCAGGGCTGTTCAAAGACATTTTCCATGGTCATGTAGCCAGCATGACTATATGTCAAGGCTCAGGGAATGCTGTTACCTTCCCACCGAAGTGGTACTTATTTATCTACTTGCATTTACATGCTTTCAAACTGCTAGATGGGTAGGAGCTGCAGCAAGGGACGGGAGCTCACCCCGTCGCATGCACTCGGGTCTCGAACCCAGCCTGTCCAGCTGACAAGCATAGCATCTTGAACTGTTGAGCCATCGTGCTCCCAACTATTTAAGTACATACTCTGCCATTAAAAAAAAAGATTAGGAAATACTAGATCTCATCTTCCTCTTAGTCATTGTAGGAAGCTCTCCTCCAAATTTTATGGATATCCGTTTCTTTAAAAGTATAATGAAATGAATTCCTTGCCACCAGCCTTCTGATGTCTCTTTGCCCTCCTATCAGGTCCTGATAAATATTCTCATTATGGTTCTTTTAAGAAGGCTGGAATAGACATAAGATGCTTGGTGCCTTAAGTGTTTACTTCCATATCTGATGGGAGAATTGTGCCTTTATCATACTGTATTTAAGCAACCATTGTGAAGAAGGGGGAAAGCAATAGTAGAATCACAACAGAAAGCATACCACTTCCATATTGTCCTCACAGTGGTCTGCCACTCAGAGGCCCACAAATTAAGGGGGGGGAAGAAGCTGAATGGATCAATCTACAGTAATTCCATTCAGTATCTCTGGTTATAATGCAGTATTTGTTTCAGTCAGTTGTTCTCCTAATTTTGGACCATCCAGGACCATCCTTTGGCTTTTGAAGCAAAATAGGATAATTGTACATTTTTAGTTTCAGACTTGGAATTTTATCCTTCCTGGTGTATACTACTCATGGATCCATAAGCAGTTGAGGCAAGTGTAGTAAAATATTATTTTAAAGCAAACATGGAGGAGGAGGAGGAGGAGGAGGAGGAGGATTAAATATTTGCCTCCTTTGAGGCACTTTTTGTAGAGGATTTATTTTTATTTTTATTTATTTATTTTTATTACATTTATATCCCGCCCTTCTCCGAAGACTCAGGGCGGCTTACAAGCTTAGCAGTAGCCTTCATTCTATGTATATGCCTGCTTGTTAGGGCTTTCCACACACCCCAAGCAGCATTATTACAAAGTCAGCTTATTGCCCCCAACAATCTGGGTCCTCATTTTACCTACCTCGGAAGGATAGAAGGCTGAGTCAACCTTGAGCCTGGTGGGATGCGAACCTGCACTAATTGCAGGCAGCTGATGTTACTTAAGGAAGCATTAGCCCACTGCTCCACCAAGGCTCAAAACATGTAGGGTCAAAACATGTATATTAAGTTTGGTGGACTTTTAAAACTCAGCCTTGATGTGCCCACTTTTTGAATTTACCACTGGGCAACTTTTACAAAGCCTGGCATTTCCCCAAAACTGATGGACTTTGTATGCTCCCAGTATGGTCCAACCTAAAACCATATTCAAATAACAACAGAAACCCTTGGTAAAATAATTTCCTGTACTTCTTTATCAACACAATTATCAACCCAATTATTCATCTCCAGGTGGTTACAAATCAAATCATCCAAACCATAAAAGCCGCAAATGTCATCATTGCTCTATTAAAAAAAAAGAACGAGTAAAATTTAAGTAGCCCAGTGGGTTAGGAAGCAGAACATTGATGGAGTCTCCAAAGGCTTGTTGGAAAAGGTCTACAATGCAGGGTAACAGATCCTGGAGAGAATAAAGAGCAGATCCAAGTGGTGCGGAATAGGAACAGAGCAGCATTGCCCACAAAGATACCATAATGTAAATTATGTGTTTCCATTACTCTTTCCATTGCTGAGAGTGGATAGCTCTTCTCCATCTTGTATAGAGTATTTTTCATTCTACTTTCAGAATAACAGAATAACAGAGTTGGAAGGGACCTTGGAGGTCTTCTAGTCCAACCCCCTGGTGAAGCAGGAAACCCTATACCATTTCAGACAAACTGATTAATTGTTCTCACTGTCAGGAAATTCCTCCTTAGTTCCAGGTTGCTTCTCTCCTTGATTAGTTTTCATCCATTGCTTCTTGTCCTGCCTTTGGGCACTTTGGAAAATAGCTTGACTCCCTCTTCTTTGTGGAAACCCCTGAGATATTGGAACACTGCTATCATGTCTCCCTTAGTCCTTCTTTTCATTAAACTAGACATACTCAATTCCTGCAAGCATTCTTTGTAAATTTTAGCTTCTAGTCCCCTAATCATCTTCGTTGCTCTTCCATCCACCAACCACCATGTGCCCACCACACTTACCTTGCACCATTTCATCTTTTTCCTTTCCTGCTAGGGCCCAAACCAAAATTATTTTGATGATGATCTGGCATAACATCATCTTTATTTAGCATATGTCACCTTATTGAATAACTCTAAGTGTAAAATAAATACACTAAATCAAAAACATAAACACATAAATAAATCTTCATCAGGGTCCAGTCCAAGCTGGGATTAAACAAAATGGAGACTGCTTTAGAAAGAAGGTTGTAGTTTATTGAAGAGCAGAACAACAGCATGTGGCTCTGGGGCAGTTGACCACATGGAGCTGGGAGTGGTGGATTTTTATACCTTCTTGGGCTTTTGTGTTTGGAGTTGTTTCTATTCCTGTGGCATGAACTTTGACTTGAGGTTCAGTGTGCCCTTTTGGTACTCTGATGGTGCTAGGTTAATCCTATTATGTCTTAAAGATCATGTCCTGCTTCCCTGGGGCTGTGGCTGATGGCTATGTCCTGTGTTGGATTTTTAGGTGAGGGGTTGCTGGTTCTAGGGGTCTTTATCTTTCTAATCCCATTAGCTCCAAGCTTCCTGGCTCCAGTCTTTCTGAAAGGATGATCAAATCTTCATTTCTGCAGACCTGGCCTACTGAGTTTCTGGCTGGGGGACAGGGAGCAGTTACTGCCTTTAAAGATCTTCTCCATTATTCCTTTGGGAAAATAGAATAGTCTGCCTTTTTAATATTCCCCAAAATATTTCTTTCTCGGGGTGGTGGTGGTGGTGGTGGTGGTGGTGTCTTCCTAAAGTAGAATTTGCAGTTTCCTGGTGATTGGCCCAAAGTTACCCAAATGGCTTTCATGCCTAAGACGGAAGTAAAACTCACATTTTTAGTTTTTTTACCCTGGTACCTTAATCACTAGAGCAAACGTTTGCAAAGCAACAGCGTTTTGAACTCCTGAAAGTCCGTGGGATTTGGAGAAAGGGGGAACGTTGCCCCTACACTGTGAGTTTGTCATACTCATCAGCCCTTCCAACAGAGAGTTCAGGCAATGATGCCTGTTATCCCTTGTTTGTTTCATTCTTGTAATACACACCACAGCTGAGACAGGAACGTAGAGTTAATTCTCCTCACTTGTGGGCTGAACTTTAAAGCCTATTTAACAGCGGGGCTGGAAAAAGACTTCCAGCGGACGTTTTCGAAGAAGTGTTGCTGTCATGGTGCAGAGTGCAGAGCCAGAGAGATCAAAAGTCTGACTCAGAATCAGGAGAAGCCATTCAGTCTCTCGGCTATTATTCCTTCCCAAATCCACCTCCTCTCTCGTATGTCCTTTCTCTCTAGGAGAGAGAATAATTGTGGTGAGCAGCAATTAAAATGTTCAGTGCCAGCATAGTTCCATTTACTTCACCAAAGAGAGGAAGTGAAAAAATATGACTGGTTTCATTGCTCTTCAGAAGTAGTAGTAATAATAATAATAATAATAATAATAATAATAATAATAATAATAATAATAATAATAATAATAATAATAATAATAATAATAATATTATAATAATAAAAGTTGGAAGGGACCTTGTAGGTCATCTAGTCCAACCCCCTGCTCAGGCAGGAAACCCTATACCATTTCGGACAAATGGCTGTCCAGTCTCTTCTTAAAAACTTCCAGTGTTGGAGCATTCACCACTTTTGGAGGCAGGTTGTTCCACTGGTTAATTGTTCTAACTGTCAGGAAGTTTCTTCTTAGTTCTAGGTTGCTTCTCTCCTTGATTAGTTTACATCCATTGCTTCTTGTCCTGCTTTCAGGTGCTTTGGAGAATAGCTTGACTCCCTCTTCTTTGGGGCAGCCCCTGAGATATTGGAAGACAGCTATCATGTCACCTCTCATCCTTCTCTTCATTAGACTAGACATACCCAATTCCAGCAGCCATTCCTTATATGTTTTAGTCTCCAGTCCCCTAATCACCTTTGTTGCTCTTCTCTGTACTCTTTCTAGAGTCTTTGAATTGGTCTCCTGCAGGATGAGTGAGGGCCTCCAAGGAGATCCTTTCACAAGTCAGGAGACGCAGGTGGGGTAGGACTGGTCTAGCTAGTATTAGCCAGAGAAACCTCACCGAAAAACCTGATCCTCTCTGGAGTCCAGGGATGCAGCATCTCTGACCACAAAAGCATTCGCACTTTTTATCTTATGGATTCTAATGTACTAAGATTAGATGGGCTATAAATAAGTGAAAAATGTACAAATGTGGTGCTGTGGATATAGTTCCCAGAGTTATTGCCAAATAGTATACTTTAATGGCTAAAAATAACTAGGAAGCAGAGTTAAATTAATTTTACAATACCTTCTACCTTATAATATTCCACAATAGAACAGATTGGAACTACAAAGAGAGAGGATTTGTACAGCTAAATGAGATTTTTTTAACTTTTCCCTGCTCTCTTTATCCAAAGGAAATAGTCACACATAAATCATAGAATCACAGGGTTGGAAGGGATCTTGGAGATCTTCTACATAAACCCCTTGCCCAAGGCAGGAGTGCTTATACCATCCCTGACAAATGGCTGTCCAATCTTTTCTTGAAAACCTCCAGGGTTGGAGCACCCACAACTTCATTCTCACTATCAAGAAATTCCTCCTTATTTCTAGGTTGGATCTCTCTTTAACAAGCTTCTACCCTTGGCTTCTTGTCCTGCTCTCAGGTGCAGTGCAGAGTTGTATGCCCTCTTCCTTGTGAGATCCCGCCAAGTATGGGAAGACTGCCATCAGCTTCCCCTCAGCCTTCTCATTGTTAGGTTAATGGCAATGGCACTTAGACTTATATACCGCTTCGTAGTGCTTTACAGCCCTCTCTAAGCAGTTTACAGAGTCAGCCTATTGCCCCCAACAATCTGAGTCCTCCTTTTACCGACCTAGGAAGGATGGAAGGCTGAGTCAACCTTGAGCCAATAAGAATCGAACTGCTGGCAGCCGGCAGTCAGCAGGAGTAGCCTGCAGCACTGCATTTAACCACTACGCCACCGCAGCTCATACCTAATTCTCTTAGTCATTCATCATATGATTTAGCCTCCGGACCCCTTATCAATGTCTGGATCCTTGTTTGTTTGGGAAGCTCATGGTACCTGTTTTATCTCTTAAAAACTTTTGTAAACTTCCCTTTCAGAGTGCTAAGGGGCAAAATTACCCCCCGTAGATAGGGCTCGCAACTTGGGAGTCCTCCTAGATTCACGGCTCACTCTGGAAGACCACATAGGAGCTGTGACTAGGGGGGCTTTCGCCCAGGTTCGCCTGGTGCGCCAGTTGCAGCCCTATCTAAGCCGGGATGATCTATGCACGGTCACTCACGCGCTCGTGACCTCTCGACTAGACTACTGCAACGCTCTCTACATGGGGCTGCCCTTGAGGACCACCCGGAAGCTCCAACTGGCACAGAATGCAGCCGCGAGAGTTGTGTTGGGAGTTTCCCGATACTCCCATGTCACACCTCTGCTCCGTGAGCTGCATTGGTTGCCAGTTGTCTTCCGGGTGAGATTCAAGGTACTAGTAATGGTGTTTAAAGCCCTACATGGCAGGGGTCCGGAGTACCTTAGGGAACACCTGCTGCCGGCGTCAACTTCCCTCCGCCCTGTGCGTTCCCACAGAGAGGGACTCCTCAGGGTGCCACCGGTCAGAGAATGTAGATTGGTGGCCCCCAGGGGGAGATCTTTCTCTGTGGGCGCCCCGGAGCTATGGAACCAGTTACCGGTTGGGCTCCGGACGGCGCCCGATCTTCGCTCCTTTCGCCGCGATCTGAAAACATACCTGTTCGAACAAGCCGGCCTAGCCTGAGGGGGGATTGGTGGGGTTTTTTACTATCATTTTATTGGGGTTTTTATTAATGTACCAACTGTTTTTATGGGCATGTATTTAATTATCTTTTAATTTTTGTAACTCTGTGTTTTATTCTTGCCCTGTACACCGCCCTGAGTCCTTCGGGAGAAGGGCGGTATAGAAATATTAATAAATTAAAAAATTAAAATTAAAATGAATGCAAGACTTAAAGCTCCTCATTTTTTGCTTCCAGCTCCACCACCCAAAAATGTTGAAAAAGGTCTTTCCACTCCAGGCTTTTAAGATGTCATCAACCACAGACTCTATGGCTCTCAAGAGCTCAGTAAATAAATCAATTGCAGCTTCCATCCACAAAAAACAAAAAAACAGTTGCTTATCCCCATCTTAAATGGGTAGATTAGCAGATGAGCTGGATGGTCACTTCCTGAAATGCTGAAATGCTGCTGTCACTCAAAATGTACTTTTTGGGTAGATGGACCAATCATCTAATTTAGCTGGTTCCTTTGTTTATATTATGAAATGTTGCCCCCCCATTTGCTGTGATGGAATGTGGTGAAGAAGTCTCTTCTCAGGAAGGGAGGGGGTGTATTCTAGAAGAGTAAGAGGCAGCTCAGATATCATGGGTGAGAGAAAGAGGGTAAAGACAGCTTCTCCCTAATAGTTCCCAGACTATATTATAGATACAGATAGCTGAATCCTCAGTCTGGCAAGATTTAGTCTATAAATGTGGGGGAAAAACCTGAAAAGCTCAGCTTGGAAGAACTGCCATTCTTGCTTCTCAGCCTGATATTTGTTCACCCCCTTGCATTCTCTTTTTCCCACTCTTTCTTCTCCCCACCCCACCCCACCCCACCCTTGGGAAAAAGTAATAGCTTCATTTTGCTGAAGCCACCAGTCCTCTGAGATCAAGAATAACATTGTGCTCATTGTCACTGACAGTATTGTGTACTGTCATCAGGGCTTTTTTTCTCATAGAACGCTCAGAACGGAGTTCCGGCACCTTTTTTGGATGGAACCTTGTAGGGTAGGCAAGGCGGGTTGTGTGACGTGTGTGAGTTCCGGCACCTTTTTTCTTTTACAAAAAAGCACTGATTGTCATAATGTGTGCACTTCCACCCGCAAACACCAAAGCGAGATACAGTTATTCCTCAATGTCCCCTTTGCAACTCCTTCCAATTCTACCCTTAAAATTTAATTTCCTGCCCAAGTGGGGAAATATAGGAAATGGGGGGAGGAGAGGAAAAAAAGCATCCATATGAAATTGGTTTGGGGTTAGTGGAGCCCTGTTGGCACAGTGGTTAGAATGCAGTATTGCAGGCAAACTCTGGTCACAGTCTGGAGTTCGATCCTGATAGGACTCAAGGTTGACTCAGCCTTCCATCCTTCTGAGGTTGGTGAAATGGGAACCCAGATTATTGGGGGAACAATATGTTGACATTGTAAAGTGCCCACAGAGTATTGTAAAGCACTCTGGGGCAGTATATAAATCTAGCAATAGCACTTAGACTTACAGACCACTTCATAGTCCTTTACAGCCCTCTCTAAGCGGTTTACAGAGTCAGCCCATTGCCCCCAACAATCTGGGTCCTCATTTTACCCACCTCGGGAGGATGGAAGTCCGAGTCAACCTTGAGCCGGTGTGGATTAAACCCTGGCACTGAGGTGAATTAGTCCGCAATACTGTATTCTAACCACCGCACCACCACAGCTGCTATTAGTATTTATTATTACTATTTATGATGACTATTATTACTATGACTCTTTATTATTACTAAATGGTATTAGTACTAGTTCTAAGTACTATTGCTATTGGTATTAGCAGTAGTGGTGAGAAAGTCCTGACCCTTCTCATCTGCAAAATAGAGAGATTTTCACTTTAGGGTTTTGTTTTTTTTTACCTCAGCCTCATATCCTTTCTTCTCCTGTCCCCCACCCATCCGGTGCCCTTAAGTGGCCATCAAAAGTTTGCTTTAATTTGCCATCAAGTTGGTTTCTGGGTGTCTGAATCATTCTGCCTAGCAGGAAGAGCTATTGAAGGAAGGAAAGCAACAGAGATATAAACTTTTTGTAGGCTTCCTCCTTCAGCCCACTTATATGCTGGCTGTTTCCTCTGCCCACCATCAGTGCCTTTTACAATTCCTGCAATTTTCTGGTAAAACATATTCTGAAGAGACAGCGAGTTGCACAAAGTAAGTATTACCCTCATCAAGTCGTTCAGCACAATTTGATCAATTTATTTTGGGGGCGGCGGGGGTGGGGGGGAAAGGCACTGGCAACATGTGCTGCGAGATAAATGATTGCCAACAATTTTGGGATTTCTTTAGGCTGAATTGGTGTCGGCACTGTTCTGAGCTCCTGGCTGTGCAATTCTGCTGACGCATTGAAAGGCTTCTCTGACGTCAAAGGCCTTTGCTGAACTGAACAAGGAGCCATAAAATGTCAGCACAAGTTTTTGTATCAGCAAAGAGAAACGATATCAGCGAAAACTGTAGACCGTTTTAATGACTTTAGAGAAGGAAGGGATGAAAAGAATCAAGGGTTCTGTTCTTCAAACAAGATTATGGAACTCGGCCCTCAGGCCAAATTCATCTTCCAAGTCTGCACCATCTGACTGATCAAGGTCTCCACATAGCTCTTTCCTGTCCTCTGAAGCCGATTTTTCTCTCCATCCTACCATTGTCAAAACTGCTGCTGCAGTTTCAAGCTCCATTTTTCTCTCATTTATATCAGTGAGGTTTTTTCCTCTTATTTTTAGCTATTGAGGTCAGTACTCCAGTAAGGGGCAATATGGGCTAAAACATTCAGTGCTGAAATACCTCAAAAATGAAGGTAAATATATGTGCCCCAGGATACTATTGCAGGATACAACCTGGGACCAGAGGTTAATGATGATGATGATGATAAAGAACTGGAGAAGATAACAAAATACAAAGACCTACAAATAGAAATAGAAAGACTGTGGCAAAGGCAAGCAAGGGTAGTACCAATAGTAATAGACGCCTTGGGTGCAATCCCAAAACAACTGGAGCACCACTTGAACACCACTGGCATTGACAAATTCGCCATTAGTCAATTGCAAAAGGCGGCCTTACTAGGAACTGCTTCCATCCTGTTATGATATCTATAATACCATCAAACATCCACATCTGCCTATCCCAGGTCCTTGGTAAGGACTCGATAGGTAGACAAAAATGCCAAATCCAGTCTGAACATCGAGCTGACTGTGCGATGATTAATAATAATAATAATAATAATAATAATAATAATAATAATAATAATAATAATAATAATAATAATAATAATAATAATAATAAAGTTGGAAGGGACCTTGGAGGTCATCTAGTCCAACCCCCTGCTCAGGGAGGAAACCCTATACCATTTCAGACAAATGGCTGTCCAGTCTCTTCTTAAAAACTTCCAGTGTTGGAGCATTCACCACTTCTGGAGGCAGGTTGTTCCACTGGTTAATTGTTCTAACTGTCAGGAAGTTTCTCCTTAGTTCTAGGCAGCTTCTCTCTTTGGTTAGTTTCCATGTGTTGCTTCTTGTCCTGCCTTCAGGCACTTTGGAGAATAGCTTGACTCCCTCTACTTTGTGGCAGCCCCTGAGATACTGGAACACTGCTATCATGTCCCCCCTCATCCTTCTCTTCATTAGTCTTCTGAGCTTTCAGACTTTTGCTGGAGCCATCCTCACCTCACATCCTCATGAGAGAAAAGTTTCCTGAGGATGGGCTCCAATACGAGTCCGAAAGCTCAGAAAACTAAATCTCTGGTCCCAGTGCCTGAACTCGATTGGATCCTGCTGAAATACCTCTTGGTGAAATAAACAAGATGTTAAAATAACCATCTGATCACACCAGTTACCTCACCACACTTTGAATGCCCCCCCACTTTTTTGGGGGGGATACTCTTTTTGGCTTTTCTAAAAAAAACGGCTGGCTCCCTCTAAGAAGTTATTGTCTGGCAGGAAGAAGACTTGTCTATATTTAAAAATAATCCATTGGGAAGCTTCTCAATCATGTTTACGTCTTCTTGATGTTGGTTCAATTTCATCTTGAACTGAAGTTGGATTATATAAAAAAATCTCTCTTCTTTTTATCCCCTACGTGAATAAGTCTTGAGTTCAGTTTGAGCTGATGGAGAATGACTGGCCCAAAGCTGCACAATCATTCTTTAGCTGAGGATGGAGTTGAACCCAAGGTTTTCCTATCCCAGACCAACATCTTAATCAGCAGGCTACATTTTCTCTCATTTGGTCATGGAAAAATAGACCCAAGGTTTTTTTTTCTCCAGGGCCAGACTACTTGCAGGTTACCTTTTTTGACACAGAAAGAGAAAATATTGAGTCGCCAGTAAATGAAGAATGAGCTCTAGACTGCAGTGAGACTTATTCCCAGGGATATAAAAGGTAAAGGTAAAGGTTCCCTGCACATGTGTGCTAGTTGTTTCCAACTCTAGGGGCCAGTGCTCATCTACATTTCAAAGCCGAAGAGCTAGTACTTGTCCGAGGACGTCTCCATGGTCATTTGGCCGGCATGACTAGACGCCAAAGGCACATGGAACGCTGTTACCTTTCCACCATAGTGGTCCCTATTTTTCTACTTGCATTTTTACGTGCTTTCGAACTGCTAGGTTGGCAGAAGCTGGGATGAATAACAGGTGCTCACTCTGCTACGTGGCACTCGGGATTCGACCCGCATATAGCTTTAAAAAGAGTAACCTTATTTAGATCCATGGTTCCTTGGAGGCTGTGGTTCCACAGAGATTAGATTATGATTCTATAGCCTGTCAATAGATTTACTTTAAAGTTACAACTGCAAAGAACTTTAGGAAAGTGAATAACAGCCAAGGTTCAAAAAAAAATCCTAATTCATAAGATCCATGAATTCTACATTTCTATAGCTGTCTGTGAAATCATTTCCAATCTATCTTTTCCAGCTTTTTTCCCGTTACCTGTTGTGAAGTCAAGAAATAAAACGGAAGAGTAATAAATTGTCTCAGTTGACTATAACAGTCTCATCTAGAGAGATCCCAAGTTGCCCTTGATTCTACTTTTCCAGACTTCATTGTTATTTATACAAAGAATAGTGGAGACATAAAATGTCAAAGGTTCCCTAATGAAATCCTCACTCTCAGAGATTTTAGATGGAAACAAACATAGTTTAGACACTTTTTTTTATTCCTACCTGGGTTTTTTTTCCCTACAACCTAGGAATGAAACACAGTTAAGTAGCTATCAAAGTTGTATTTCCTCTCTAATTCCAACGGCATCCAACAGCCTAACTCAGTTGGCCAGGAGGGGAGAAGGAAGATCCATCAACATTTGCAGCCCCTCTCCTTAGGTTTGATTTTTTAAAAAAGTCCTCCATTTGAACCCATTCCAAGTTTAGTCTTTTTCTCACCCTACTTTCCATCCAGCACATAGCAAAGCATGTTTTGGGACTTTGGGGTCTTTGCTAGGAAAATGTCAAACATAGAGACTAGAATGGAGAATTCCATGTCATATTTCCAGTCTGGGCACCAAGCATTTGAACATAGAATCATAAAGCTGGAAAGACCTTGGACGCCTTCTAGTCCAACCCCCTGCTCAATGCAGGAGACCTTGTATCATCTCAATCAAATGGTTGTCCAGTCTATTTTTAAAAACCTCCAGTAATGGAGTACCCACAACTCCAGGAGGCAAGATAGTCCATTGGTTAATTGCTCTCACTATCAGAAAATTTCCCCTTCAATGTTGGAAGTCTGTTGTTAAAGTTTCCACCCATTACTTCTTGTCCTGCCCTCTAGTGCTGTGGGGATTAAGTCAATCCCCTCTTCTCTATGACAGTTCCTCAAGTACTGGAAGACAGTTATCATGTCCCCCCTGATCCACCTGTTTGATAGGCTAGACATGATTGAAACATAGATACATGGTAGGTAGATTAGAGAGATGATAGATAGATGATAGCTAGGTGATAGATAGATAAATAGATAGCTAGATGATAGAGATAGATAGATAGATAGATAGATAGATAGATAGATAGATAGATAGATAGATAGATAGATAGATAGGTAGGTAGGTAGGTAGGTAGATATATTGTAAATTGTTGCCTGCTATTCATTTTTCTCTCCCTGCTTTCACTTGCCTTTTATCCCAATTTTTCCAATTGATGTTTTTGATGTTTGCTAAAGTTTCATAAATAAACATCAAGCCATATTTCTTGCTAGCTGAACTGAGTGTGGCGTGTGCCTGCTCTGATCTGGATACTCAGAGTCTGCCGGGTGCCAACTAAACTGGAAATTATCCACAATAACCTTCCAAGAAATAGAAGGGAGTGATTATCTATGCCTTGGACAGCAAAATGTATTGAGACAGCTGTGCCTCCAAACTAAGACTGTCTGGGCCATCAAGATGCAATTTTATGCTATTAAAATTGGGACCCTTATTGATCAGCATAATACAGTACAAGTAGTCCTTGATTTACAACAGTTTGTTTAGTGACTGTTCGAAGTTACAACGGCACTGACCTATGACTGTTTTTTCACATTTACAACCATTGCAGCATCTCCTTGATCATGTGATCAGAATTCAGATGCTTGGCAACTGGTTCCTACTTTATGATGGTTACAGTGTCCTGGGGCCATGTGATCAGCTTCTACAAACTTTTGAAAATTTCAACCACCTTAGTTAAAAAATATCTATATCTATATCTATATCTATATCTATATCTATATCTATATCTATATCTATATCTATATCTATATCTATATCTATATCTATATCTATATATCTATATATCTATCTATATATGAAAATTAGTCATGAAAGACAGTTGGCATTTTCTTCCCTCTTCAAAACCCCTATTTAATTGTTACATTTAATATTTTATTGCTTGCAGAATGGAAGCTCATTAGAAAACTAATATTCTAAAATGCAGGGCTAAGGAGAAAACGCACACTAACAAATTATGCAATTATATTTTGGATCATTTTCTGGAGAAAAGTTGTTTTGATTTGGAGAATCTCATTTTAGTGGGTTATTTGTGTAGCCCACACATCAGTTCCTGGTTGAATTTAACGATTGTGCTTTTAAATAAGGTTTAGAAGGCAGGGTAAAACAAACAAGCCCAAAAAAATCAATGTTATGTTCCATGCTACACATCACAAGCATCTGATTAAAACAGGAGTCATTTGCCAAATTTGTAATTATGGCTTGAAATCCTGAAGAATAAACAAGTTTTAAAAAGGGCAGCAGCTCCTTGAAATGAGATACAGAAAGCATGGGCAGAAATGATCTCCGGTACAATTGGAAAAGCTTTAAGGGGTTTTGAGGGATGAACAATAAGTTCGCCCTTGCTTCAATTTCCTATGTGTCTTGCTTGCTTGAGGAATGGGACACTTTGCTGCTGCCAACTCACCAGGGCCAACTCACTACGGCCATCACCATTGATTAATTGTTCCATTGATTAATTGTTCTTACTGTTAGGAAATTCCTCATTTCCAGGTTGGATCTCCCTCTGAGGAGCTTCCACTAATGGTGTTTTTCCTTCCCTCAGATGTTTTGGGGAATAAATTGATCCCCTCTTCCTTGCGTTAACCCTTCAAGTATTGGAAGACATCTATCATGTCACCCCCTAAGCCAGGGGTCTTCAAACTTGGCCCTTGCATGCTGGCTGAGGAAGTCTGGGAGTTGAAGTCCACAAGTCATAAAAGAGCCAAGTTTAAAGACCCCTGCCCTATGCTTTCTCTTTGTTATGCTAAACATACCTAGTTCCCTTGGTCGTTCGTTATAAGATTGAGCCTCTGGATCTTTTATTATCTTTGTTGCTTTTCTCTGCACTCTTTCTAGGGTCTTAACATCTTTTTATTGCTTGCCAGGTGTTACATATCAGAAATACATTTGCCTGTGCCATTTGGAAAGAGGCCCAACCTTTCCCCCCCTCCCCTCTGTCATTCTCCCTCCCTTTCTCAGATGACTTTGGAGAAGGTCAGTTCCTGACAGCAGTTTATTGGCGTTCCTCTCTTCTGAATCAACTCATCAAGCAGATGTAATTGCTACCAGCTAGGAGAGAATTGTGGTGCTGGAGAAGACTCCTGCGAGTCCCTTGGACTGCAAGGTGATCAAACTGGTCAGTCCTAGAGGAGATCAACCCTGACTGCTCTTTAGAAGGCCAGATCCTGAAGCTGAAACTCAAATACTTTGGCCACCTAATGAGAAGGAAGGACTCACTGGAGAAGAGCCTAATGCTGGGAAAGATTGAAGGGACGACAGAGAATGAGGTGGCTGGATGGAGTCACTGAAGCAGTAGGTGTGAGCTTAAATGGACTCCAGAAGATGGTAGAGGACAGGAAGGCCTGGAGGAACGTTGTCCATGGGGTCGCGATGGGTCGGACACGACTTCGCAGCTAACAACAACAACAACAAGGAGAGGTTAGGCTGGTGAGTTTCATAGCTTGGTTCCAAAATGAGGTCAACTGCTATTCCTCCTCTTCTTTTCTGGCCTACCTGATGTGCTAAAGATCGGATCCTTGGTGAACTCCCTGGGCTTAAAACTTTTTGGTGAAAGCAATAATTTCCGTTTTAAGCAGAAGGCTGCTGCCGGAGGCGTGTCATTAGTAGGAGATGTAATAATTAGATCACAGAAGAAGTGCAGGTCAAGTGAGCTTCAGCAGACAGGGAAGTGAGTTTAGCAAAAAGAAACAATGGATAATTGCTAATATAAAATGAGAGCCAGTTTGGTGTAGTGATTAAGGTACCAGGCTAAAAAGCAGCAGACCATGAGTTCAGGTCCTGCCTTAGGCATGAAAGCCAGCTGGGTGACTTTGGGCCAGTCACTCTCTCTCTCTCTCAGTGTATACCCAATACAACCCCCCCCCCACACACACACCTCTAAAGTTAAGTGAGAAATTAAAAGCCCAGATGAGGACTACTTATGAAACAGCCCGAGAGAAAGCCTTAGCAAAATCACTATTTTGTCGTTCTGGATTGTGCTATTAAGAGTTTTAGCCTTCCACACTTTGCTCACTTGTGTATTGTAATGGTTTGTTTAGTCATGTTCCTACTTGAATGTTGATGCATTTGGGTATAATATGGGTTGATACCTCATTTAGGATTAACAGTGCAAGTGTTGGACCTCAGATAAGAGATGCTTGACAAGAAATAAATGGATACAGGGTTATTTATGCCCCCTTGCTTTTTTTCTCCCTTCCTTCCTTTCTTTCTCCCCTTCACTTCCTTTCTCTTTCCCACCCCTCCCCTCCCCTCCCTTCCCCTCTCATTGCTTCCCCTCCCCTCCTTCCCCTCCCCTCCTTCCTCTCCCCTCCTCTCCCCTCTTCCGTCTTTTCATTCCTCCCTTTCTTTTGCCCTCTCTCCCCCTCCCTCTCCCCTCCCTCCCCTTTTCTTCTTCTTCTTCTTCTTCTTCTTCTTCTTCTTCTTCTTCTTCTTCTTCTTCTTCTTCTTCTTCTTCTTCTTCTTCTTCTTCTTCTTCATCTGCATCATCATCATCATCATCATCCCTCTCGTCTCCCCCCCCCCATCATGGATTCTTTGCTCATTTCTCAATTCTTTTCTCACCTTTTGCTCGGCTCATGTGGAATTTACAACCTAACTGTGCGACTGGAAAAGTCAGCAGGAGGGGAATGAGGGAAAGAAATGAAGAAGAACAGATTTTTGCTTTCTCCCAAATCCACCCCACCTTTGCCTCTCTTTCTCTCTCTCTAAGTACCTGCTGTTCGCCAAGGCATCCACAAAACCTTCTCCCTTCTTTCCCTCATTCATAGAAGACAGAGAGAAGCAGGTGGGTACACTACGTGCTGCAGGAACAAGCCAGCCAGGAAATCTAGGTCAGTCATACTGCAGGAATGTGAGAAAGGCCTTGGGGAGTAATGACAAAACCACAGGTTAGCTTCCCTGAAATATTTGTGTGTGTGTGTGTGTGTGTGTGTGTGTGTAGCGGGGTGGAGAGAATTGGAAAGGTGAGCTCACTCGTGCTCCATAAACACCTGAACAAAGGAAGGCTGGGTCTAAGGGGCCCATGTTCTACAAGACAAAGCATGGCTTCATTTCTAGGTCCTCGTTTTGCACGAAATAATCCTCTCCTCCCCGCTTCAGATTCTGCGTTCCTTAGAGGCCATCAACGCCTTCTTACAATTTCCTAGATATACTGCAGTGCAGTGCCATTTCTTCTTGCCTGCTCACTGCAAAAACAAAAACAGATTATAGGAGAAAAGGAGGAGGAGGATTTAGGGATAGGCAAAGAATTATGGCCCAGCATCAGTGATGTCGGCATCCAGAGCCATAGAATTTCATTCATAAAAATAATAATAAAATCCATTCAGTTCCCTGTTTCTTTGGTTGCTGAGAAAATAAAGTGTATTTGCTTCACTCCATTTAAGTATTTAGCAAAACTACCCTGTAATTATTATTATTACATGCTTGGTTGCAGACTCAGTCAGATGTTTAGACTACATTTGGCATTTTTATCCACCTATCGAGTCTTTCCCAAGGACATGGGATAGGCAGATGTGGTTGTTTAATAACCATAAATGTATTGTTTCAGGATGCAAGCAATTCCAAGTTAAAGCTGCTTTTTGCAATTGACTGATAGTGAGCTTGTCAATGCTAAAGGTGTTGCTCCAGATGTTTTAGGATTGCACTCAAGCGGCCAATTACTATTGGTACTATCTTGGCTCTCTTTTACAACAGGGGTGTCCAACCTTAGCAACTTTAAGACCTATGGACTTCAACTCCCAGAATTCCCTAGCCAGCCATGGTCCAAAGTCACCGTTGTCCATCAGTCCCAACAGGAATACCTGTGATTTCAGTTGTATCTTTAAAATCCTCTGAACTGATGTATTTATTTAAATACAAAGGAAACATTAAACTTGCAAGGAGGGAAGAAATAAATAACTCATTTCACTTTAGATTCCTTCATCCCTAATGGCAAAGAAACTAACTACAATTTTGTGGGGATGATTATTTAAATGTGAGAGATGATGTAAAGGAGATATTTTTTTTCCTATAGCATGTCTGCCTGTCTGCCTGCCTGCCCATCCACCTGCCTGCCTGCCTGCTCGCCTATCTGCCTTGTTGTTGTTAGTTGCAAAGTCCTATCCGACCCATCGCGACCCCATGGACAATGTTCCTCCAGGCCTTCCTGTCCTCTACCATCTTCTGGAGTCCATTTAAGCTCACGCCTACTGCTTCAGTGACTCCATCCAGGCACCTCATTCTCTGTCGTCCCCTTCTTCTAGTGCCCTCAATCTTTCTCAGCATTAGGCTCTTCTCCAGTGAGTCCTTCCTTCTCATTAGGTGGCCAAAGTATTTGAGTTTTAGCTTCAGGATCTGGCCTTCTAAAGAGCAGTCAGGATTGATCTCCTCTAGGACTGACCGGTTTGATCGCCTTGCAGTCCAAGGGACTTGCAGGAGTCTTCTCCAGCACCATAGTTCAAAGGCCTCAATTCTTTGGCACTCAATACTTTGGTGCCTATCTGCCTATCAACATCTAATTTCTATGCCTCCCATCTCTGGGAGATGGAAAACACTGGGAAAAACAGAAATCTAAATGGATGCTTTTCTATCTTTGCCAAGGTAACTGCTAACTAAGCCTAAAGACTTAGGTCAAACTGGCTACCTGGGGGTTTCTCAAAGGAAGGGTGATAGATGTCTGCTTGACATGCAGAAGGTAATAGGTTCAAACTCTGGCATCTTCACTAAAATGTTAAGCTTCACGTCTTCTCTTTTTTTCTCCACTGAAAAGAGACTGAAACTCACATTTCCCAAACGATAGGAATGCTGTACGTAGGGCGGGAGTGAAGTTCACACATCTTAATAGAGCTGTGATTGAGAAATAATGCAGTAATATACCGTATATACTTGAGTATAAGCCGACTCGAGTATAAGCCGAGACCCCTAATTTTACCCCCCAAAACTGGAAAAAGTTATTGACTCGAGTATAAGCCGAGGCTGGGAAATGCAGCAGCTGGAGGCTGGATCCCCCGAAAGACGTCTCTGCTGAGATGAGAGAACGGGGTGGCAAGCCGCCGAGAGAATGGGGCGGCCTGCTGTTCTCTCGGTGCAGCACGGCAGAGGCTGGATCTCGCGAAAGAAGTCTCTGCCGAGAGAATGGGCGGCAAGCCTCCACCACCCCATTCTCTCAGCGGAGCGCTCCACTGCCTCATTCTCTCGGCAGCTTGCCACCCCGTTCTCTCATCTCAGCAGAGACGTCTTTCGGGAGATCCAGCCTCTGCCGTGCTGCACCGAGAAAACAGCAAGCCGCCCCATTCTCTCGGCAGCTTGCCACCCCGTTCTCTCATCTCAGCAGAGACGTCTTTTGGGAGATCCAGCCTCTGCCGTGCTGCACCGAGAAAACAGCAAGCCGCCCCATTCTCTCGGCAGCTTGCCACCCCGTTCTCTCATCTCAGCAGAGATGTCTTTCGGGAGATCCAGCCTCTGCCGTGCTGCACCGAGAAAACAGCAAGCCGCCCCATTCTCTCGGCAGCTTGCCACCCCGTTCTCTCATCTCAGCAGAGACGTCTTTTGGGAGATCCAGCCTCTGCCGTGCTGCACCGAGAAAACAGCAAGCCGCCCCATTCTCTTGGCGGAGCGCTCCACTGCCCCATTCTCTCGGCGGCTTGCCACCCTGTTCTCTCATCTCGGTGGAGAATTCTTTTGGGGGATCCAGCCTCTGTCACCCCCTTCTCTCAGCTGGGCAGCTGAGAGAAGGGGGCGGCAGAGGCTGGATCCCCCGAAAGAAGTCTTCGCTGCTGAGAGAATGGGTGGCAAGCTTCCCCACCCCATACTTCGTGGAGCGCTCCAACGCCTCATTCTCTCGTCTCAGCGGAGACTTGTTTCGGGGGATCCAGCCTCTGTCACCCCTTTCTCTCAGCTGGGCAGCTGAGAGAAGGGGGCGACAGAGGCTGGATCCCCCGAAAGAAGTCTTCGCCGCTGAGAGAATGGGCGGCAAGCTTCCCCGCCCCATACTTCGCGGAGCGCTGCAACGCCTCGTTCTCTCGTCTCAGCGGAGACTTGTTTTGGGGGATCCAGCCTCTGTCACCCCCTTCTCTCAGCTGGGCAGCTGAGAGAAGGGGGTGACAGAGGCTGGATCCCCTGAAAGAAGTCTTCGCCACTGAGAGAATGGGCGGCAAGCTTCCCCGCCCCATACTTCGCGGAGCGCTCCAACGCCTCGTTCTCTCGTCTCAGCGGAGACTTGTTTCGGGGGATCCAGCCTCTGTCACCCCCTTCTCTCAGCTGGGCAGCTGAGAGAAAGGGGTGGCAGAAGCTGCATCCCCCGAAAGAAGTCTTCGCCGAGAAAATCTCAGCGCCCATTTTCTCGGCGAAGACTTCTTTCAGGGGATGCAGCCTCTGCCGCCCCTTTCTCTCAGCTGCCCAGCTGAGAGAAGGGGGTGACAGAGGCTGCATCCCCCGAAAGAAGTCTTCGCCAAGAAAATGGGTGGCAAGCTTCCACCGCCCCATTCTCTCAGCGGAGGCTTGCAGAGGTGGCAGCGGAGCTGCGCGCGCAGCTCTCCAAACCGCCACAGCCCGTTTGGAGAGCTGCTGCCTTCGTCCATGTTTGATGAAAGCAGCAGCTCTCCAAACTGGGGGGTGGAAGTTCTTTTTTTTTTTTGTTCACTGGAGTATAAGCCGAAGTGGATTTTTCAGCCCAAAAAGTGGGCTGAAAAATTCGGCTTATACTCAAGTGTATACGGTAATCTCTATAACACAGCATTCCAATACAGGTAATGACGGACCACAATTGAGCCCAATATTTCTGTCGCTAAGCAAGACAGTGAGTTTCAGTGAGTTTTGCCCCATTTTATGATTATTTTTTCTTGCTGGAGTTGTTAAGTGAATCACTGCAGTTGTTAATATAGATTAAGAACAGTTGCAGGAAATGGGTGTCTCATCTAATGAAAGGAAGGATTAGGAGAGACATGATAGCTGCGTTCCGAAATTTGTGGGGCCCTTCAAAAGACAAGAGGGACAAACTATTTTCCAAAGCACTAAAAGGCAAAACAAAACAAAACAACAAAAAAAACAAAACAATGGATGGAAACTAACCAAGGAGAGAAGCAATTTAGAACTAAGGAGATAATTCCTAACGGCGAGAGCAGTCAACCAGTGGAATGGCTTGCTTTCAGAAGTTGTGGGTGCTTCATCATTGGAGGCTTTCAAAAAGAGACGGGACAACCATTTGTCTGGAATGGTATAAGGCAGGGGTGTCAAACTCAATTTCATTGAGGGCCGCATCAGCATTGCGGTTGCCCTCAAGGGGCCGGGTGGGTGTGGCCTCGGTGGGTGTGGCCTACTGGGTGGGCGTGGCTAAAGTGTGTATGGCCTGCTGAGTGGGCGTGGCCAGCTCTACATTGTTCGCATCAAGGGTGCCTATGGGGGCCTGGGCAGGAGTGGGACAGATCTGAGGGTCTCTGGCAGCCAAGGCAGTGGGGGCCGTTCGCTCACTGTTTCCAGGATGGCTTCACGGGCCGCATGAAACCACTTCGCGGGCCGGATCCGGCCCCCGGGCCTTGTGTTTGACATGTCTGGTATAAGGCCTCTTGCTTGAGCAGTTTTTCGGACTAGAAGACCTCTAAGGTCCCTTTCAACTCTACTATTCTACATTTTATGTTCTTTATTCTATTAAGAGAAACCCAAGACCCTTTAGTTCCCAGGATTTAAGGCTGGTGTCTCAGAAGCCATGACTACAAATAAAATTTGAGTCCATATCTCATAATGCTTAGCTTTCTTGCTATTCTTTCGGAAGATTTATTTTCTTTTGCGTTTCACAGCAAATGCTTTCGGGTGTAACTTTAAGGAATTTTCTGCTGCTTTTCTTTACTGGCCCTTGTGTTAATGTTACTATTTTAATTTCAAAGTTCTCAAGAATGCGTGAGGATTTTAATAAATTTTGATAAGATCTCTGCCTAGGTTCTGTTTTTTTTAACCTCCTGCTTCTTTTGTTCTGGGTGTCTTTATTTATTAAACAATTTTGATTACTTCTGACAATGCACCCAGAGCAGGTTTAAATATATTCACATCTTCCTCAAATAAAGGTTGAATTCTGATTTCTTCAGGGATATCTCCATGCAGTTTGGCATTGTCATCTAATATTTCTCATGCCAGTAACTTATGACCATTTTTCACACTTACATCTGTTACAGTATCCCCCTGGGCACATAATCAAAATTCAGATGCTTGGCGATTGACTCATATTTACAACAGTTGTAGCATCCTGGAGTCACGTGATCCCCCTTTGCGAACTGACACAAGCAAAGTAGACTCGCTTAACAACCGTGTTACTAACTTGACAACTGCAGTGATTCACTTAACAACTGTGACAAGAAAGGTCTCAAAATGGGGCAAAATTTAAATAACAACTGTCTCGCTTAGGAACAAAATTTTTGGGCTCAATTGTGCTCCAAGTCGAGGACTATCTGTACTTAAGAAGGCTCATCCATGCTTAATATTTTTGAGACTATCCATGTTTGCTTACTTTGTCCCAACAATAAACTCAGTGCAAGATTTTTATATCTGTCAGTCATTCACAAGATCGCAGCAACAGATAGACTGTGCAATGTTCTGCAAAATTAAAGTAAAAATATAAGACTATCCAATATAAACTCATGGGAAACAAATAAGTTTTTTGCTCTGTTCTAAGCAATCCATCATCCTGGTTTCATAGTACAAATAGCACACACACAAAAAAAATTCAAGAAGAAAATGCTTGCTGTAGTAATATGCCGGTGGTGACAGTTAATACGAATTGCTCCTCAGAACAAATGGAGGAACTTAGAATAAATTAGATTTTGTGGAAATGTCAGAAAATGCCACATTCTTATTGTTGCAGAGGGATTGGCTTGTTTAAGATACAGACCTGTGCACCCTGTTAAGGCAAGGAGGACCCCAATATCTCATGGAGGAACAGTGAAAACACCAAACTTCCCAAATTCCAGGAATTGTATTAGTTGTATTTTGCTGGGGTTTGAAACTGCAAGTTCATTTTGAACAGGCATATGAATTTTAAATCCAAAGTGAAATAAATACAAGGATGACTGCAATAGGGAAGAAATGGATTTCTCCCCATTTTGAAGGTAAAGAAGAAAAATGATTCGAAAGCGGGAAGTAAGTAGCTGATGATGAGTTGGGAGATTTGCAGAGCTCAGCAAGGAATTTAGTTCCCGATGGCTTGGTAAAACCCATTGCTGTTTTCAAGCGGTTGAGAACAAAATCCCTTGCAATGTGTATTGGGGCATGCAAGCACATATATAGAAGTATGCTTACACAGAGAAAGGGAGAGGGAGAGGACAGGAGGGAGGGGAGAGGGAGTGGGGAGAGAAATTAAAATTACAATTCCTCCTCTGAACTACATTCGCTATGGATTTGAATTTCAGTGCGGAGATTCCCCCAGGCTAATGCTCGTGGGTATTGATAGATAATTGCCCTTAATGTCATTGATTTTGACTGGTCTTTGGCTCAGTAAAAATCAAAGCAGTCTTGTCAATCTGAAGCCGCTATCTGCATGGTAGAGAAACAGACATAAAGATGTTGATGAGCTAAATTTGAGGGGCAAAAGAGGAGCCACGTGCTAATTTCTTCCCCGCTGACGTTTCTCCCTCTAACATCAGCAGTGTCCAACCTTGGCGACCTTAAGACTTGTGAACTTCAACTCCCAGAATTCATTGCCGGCTGGGGACTTGAAGTCCACAAGTCTTAATGTTTCCAAGGGTGGACCCCCTCCTGCTTTGTGTAAGGTAGTGGGTCCGACACAAGGAAGAGACGCCAGCCGGAGTACAGGTTCAGCTCTTTATTGGAAGGTTCTGTACTGGGGAGCACGGGCTACCTGGCCTCCTTATATACCTGGCCAGGTAGGCGGCTAGCCAATGGGGTTGGCCCTAGGTTTCATGCCGCTAGGTGTCCCACCAACCGTCCAGGCCAACTCCCCCTAGTGGCTGCTGCTATGTAGGCAACCTGCACCTGGATACATAACACTTTGCATAAATTCTGGGAAATCCTGCAATGAAATGGCATTTTAGGCTGACTTCCCTAAATCCAGAAGCCCCACATTTGCTGATTGAATGGATATTTGGGAGTTATACAGTAGTTCAACATAGCTAGAGAGGATAGGAGATTCTGGGGAGGCAGAGCTGGAGAGAGAGAGTTGCAATGCCTCCTCTACCATGTTCAAAATCCAACTGTTTCTTCTCATATTAAGCAGCACAATAAGATTTGAAATCAAGTTAGGTTCAGAGGCTGTCTTTGGAGGAGGAAAAAGAAAAGAAAAACATCTATCAATGCTCGGGGAAGCGTGGGTTCCCCAGCCTAGTGCATAACCTTTAAAAAAAACAGAGAAGGAAAAGGAAATCAGATATGAAAGTTAGAGCTACAATATTTTGATTGAATTGTATTCCTCAATATATTAATAATGAGTCACACTTCTCAAAGGGTGTGTGTGGAGGTTAACATAAAGTACTTTTCTCCAAAGAGGAGATAATAGCTCCCTGTCACCAAAGTTAAAGGGAGGTGTACATGTAGTCCTTGACTTACAACAGTTTGTTTATGACCATTCCAAGTTACAATGACACTGAAAAGAGTGACCTAAGACCGTTTTTCACACTTATGACCACTGCAGCATCCCCATGGTTCACGGGATCAAAATTCAGACGTTTGGCAACTGACTCGTATTTATGACAGTTACAGTGTCCTGGGGAAGCCAAATTCACTTAAGAACCAGGTTACTAACATAACAACCAGAGTGATTCAATTAACTGTGGCAAGAAAGGTCATTTAAATGGAGCAAAATTCACGTAGCAACCGTCCTGCTTAGCAACAGAATTTTTTGGGCTGAATTGCGATCATAAGTCAAGGACTCTCTGTACTTATGAAGAGGGAGCTTTTTAGGGCCATCACTTCACTGATCGGTTCCCAAGGCTTTGAAATCGGCCATGCACAAGGTCAATATATTTGTAAAAAGAAGTCAACGTTAAATGAGGGTGAAGGATAAAAAAAGAAGCATAGGCTGGTGGGCAAGGAAGGAAGAGGGAGAAGTTACCACAACTTGATGCTATAGAAATGCCTCCTTTGCCAGGTCTCCAGGTTGCATCGCACTTTCCGGGTTGAAAGAATTAACCAGTGACATCACCATTGCCAGGGGAATGCCCAGTTGGGGGTGCCTTTCATGTCCCCATTAACTGTCCATCAAAGTGGTACCTATTTTATCTACTCACATTTCCACACTCCCAAACTGCTAGGTGGGCAGGAGCTGTAGCGAATGACAGGAGCTCACCCCATCACATAGCAGCACTCAGGTCTTGAACGCGGGCTTGCTGGTTGTTAACCCAGTGTCCTAACCACATCAGCCACCATGCACTTGGGTCTCCTGGTATGTTTTATAGACAGAGATTATAATGGTAAATGGGAATAACCTTGGGAGACCGGGGAAGAGCCAAGGCAATGGTTAGATAAGAGGCAGCTGAGCCTATGGAAACAATACAGGTGTGGCAAACACCTCAAAAGACACCCTCCCTAGTTTCTTGGAATGTATAGTCGAGTGGGGGAGAAAAATACTCTCAGTCTTGCAAGATCGATTTCAGCCTTGTGAGGTAGTCCAGACAAGAAACATTCCCAGATGAACTAATTCTACCATATTGTACAGTTACAGGAAAGTGCATTTCTCCCTCCTCACCTTTACAGCCCAAGAACTTGGAAGGGTGTTTGCCTTGCCCCCATCCTTCTGCATACTCAGCTGCCTGTTATTTGACTGCTCCCAAGGCAGCGGCTCTCTTCCATGTCTCCCAAGATCATTCAAACATACCATTACATAGATGTATTTACACAGATAAATGTCTGTGGAAATTTTCAGTCATCCAGGTCATGATTGTCTCAATGATGGTTTTTTTTTTCCACAAAAGGCAACTGGACTTTCTTTTTTTAAATTCTTGAAGAAGAAGAAAACATTTCGCTTCTCATCCAGGAAGCTTCATCAGTTATGATGCTGGGGGATGGAAGGGTAAGTACTGACGGTCGAGACTGTATTTTTGCAATTGCACATTCTGAATAGAGAGGACCATTGGTCTGAAATAGGGGTAAAAGAATCCCTCTAAGTTAGAATCCATCCACAGAGGGAGAGGAATAAGACACCACCTGTCTCCATTCTGCAATGCAGCCCGTGCAGCATTTCCAAGAAGACTCCACAACCAACTGCACCCTGAGTCAGGTGACCCTGAGGTGGCATGGGACAACTCACCACAGTAAATTCGCCATGACCAAGTCACCATGGGACAAGTCTCTGCAAAATACTTCAACAATTCAGTTTAACTATTTAAAATATTTTTTTTTTTAATTTTTGTCATTCTCACTTCATCTTGTTCCTCCTTTGGCATCCTTTCTTTAATGATTCTATTCCACTATTTCTTCAATATTAGTGTAATTCTTGTCCTGCGGTGAGTTGTCCCATAGTAAGTTGGCTGTGAGTTGGTTGTAGTGAACTGTCATAGGCCAGACCCTGTGGGCACAGATAAGCCCTCAAGTGGCCTCAAAAGCTCTCAGGGAGAGTGCTAATGGCCAGATGACTGCAAAGAAATTTATTTATTTATTTATTTATTTATTTATTTATTTATTTATTTATTTATTTATTTATTTATTTATTTATTATTGGGACTTAGATGCCGCCCTATCTCCCGAAGGACTCAGGGTGGCTAACAACAACAAAATACAATAATACAAAAGTTAAAAAGAAATTAAATTAATAGCCCCAGTAGAATAAATTAAAATTAAAATTAAGTTAAAAATTAAAAACATAATTAAAATCCCTGTCAGTCTAGGCCAGCCTGATGGAAAAGGAGTGTTTTGAGGCCGCGGCGAAAGGACCGGAGATCCGGGGCCATCCGAAGCTCAAGGGGGGAGTTGGTTCCATAGGGCTGGCGCTCCCACAGAGAAGGCCCTCCCCCTGGGGGTCGCCAGCCAACATTGTCTAGCTGACGGCACCCTGAGGAGGCCCTCTCTGTGGGAACGCACAGGGCGATGGGAAGTTGTTTCCGGCAGCAGATGGTCCTGCAAGTATCCCGGGCCTAAGCCATGTAGGGCTTTAAAGGTAAGTACCAGCACCTTAAATCTCATCCGGAAGGCAACCGGTAACCAATGCAGCAATCCTTCCATTCCCCTCCCCCACCATCCTATCAGAAGCTAACCTTCCATCCTCCCACCGTCCAGTCTCAACTGTCAGTAGCTGCCTTTCCATTCCCCAGCATCATAACTGATGAAGCTTCTTAGATCAGAAGCAAAACAGCTTTCTTCTTCTACCTCAAGGAACAAAAAACAACAACAGTCCAGTTGCCTTTTGGGGAAAAAAAGCACCCTTGAGAATACTATACAGATACATCAGACCAGTTTAAAGGAGAGAAAGAATGTACTGCTCCAGCACTAAGGCAGAGTAAAAGCACACTATTGTCAGAGAGTTGTAATTCTTATCTGCTGGTTTGCTTAATAACTCCATTCTCCCCCGTGGCACAGGGGCAATCTGAAAGTCAAAGAACTGGAAAACACCAGCAGGTGTTATTGAATACTTTTTGAATTCTTTATTGGCTTCATTTTCCAAAAGGCATTCAGCTGTCTGGTTGCTGAAATTGAAACGTCGGTAAACTCCCAGAAGCAGCATAACCAGGAATTTGCAAGACATTGTTTTCCACTGTGGTTTAAAAATCCAAGCTGTTGTTCTGCTGGGAGTCTGGCTGGTTCTCTAGTATTTAAATAGGAAGGAAGCAGAGAATAGTAGGTGAGATTGTTTGGAAGTGAGATGTTTAGAGGTGGGGACACTGTGTTCTAGGACCATAACATCTTGTCTACAACCAGCAGTAGAAGTCATCCCCAATAAAATCTGGAGAGGGTCTGCTCTTGGCTTTGATGTACTAGCAGGACTTTAACTATAAAGATGGTCAATACGTCTTACACACTCGCATATTCTGTCTTTGTGGTATATGTGCCTCTTACGAGGCTCTCCACAAAATAAACAGGCCTGGTGGGTGTTGATTTCAAAAGAGCTGTCATGTGTGATGACTGACTGGTTGTGCCAGCATAAAAATAGGAAATCAATTCTTTGTGCATAGGATGCTATTATTTAGGATGTGTGTATTGTAAGCAAGGAAAATGTATATTATTATGGGCCTGTTATTTGAAGCTATCTGTTACCCAAGTCCCTATTTTCTAGGTTTCCTCTCTAATCCCTTGGACTGCAAGGCGATCAAACCGGTCAGTCCTAGAGGAGATCAACCCTGACTGCTCTTTAGAAGGCCAGATCCTGAAGCTAAAACTCAAATACTTTGGCCACCTAATGAGAAGGAAGGACTCACTGGAGAAGAGCCTCATGCTGGGAAAGATTGAGGGCAATAGAAGAAGGGGACGACAGAGAATGAGGTGGCTGGATGGAGCCACTGAAGCAGTAGGCGTGAGCTTAAATGGACTCCAGAAGATGGTAGAGGACAGGAAGGCCTGGAGGAACGTTGTCCATAGGGTCACGATGGGTCGGACATGACTTCACAACTAACAACAACAACAACTCTAATCTGGACTACCATAAAACCCATTTCATATCACCCTCTCATTTCTTCAATTATATAATTACAAAATCTGCACTGCAAAAATACAGAAAACTAACAAAATTAGCATATAAATATTTCTAATTCTTTTCAAGCATTCAAGGATAATCTGGGTTTTTTTCCTACTCCTGACTGATAAATCTATTATCTAACCTTGCCAGTTCCTTGGTCTCCTTTCCATGTTCATCAGCTGCTTTCTACTTATTGCCAAGCATGTAGGTTTATCTACAGCCTGCATGCCATTTCAATGTTAAGTTGATTTATTGCATATCAAAGAGTTTTTGGGGGGTTAGATGGTTGGATTTTCTCTCCACTTTCATGGGGAGGAACACAGTTTTACTTAGTCTAAGGTTTTTTTGATGTTGTCTCCTGTTTCTACATCAGGAGTGGTCTTATGGGACATCACCTGAATCTCTTCTCCTTCCTATGTGAATAAGAAGTTTCTTGAGCCAAAGTTTCTTATTAGGTATAATGCCAGAAAAGATTAAATAACAAAGCCCATATTTGATTTTACACGTCACTACAGCAGCAAGAATAACCTTTGCGCAATATTGGAAAAATGAAGGATTACCACCAGTGGAAGAAATAATCAGAAAAATACTGGAATGCACAGAGATGGACAGATTAACTATGAGATTGAAAGATAAAGAAGAAACAGAATATTATCAAACTTGGGATTTATTTTATCAATGGCTAAAGGAAAGAATGAAGGATTAGGAATTGAATATGTATTAGCATTGTTATAGGTTGAAAAATTAATATATGTAAGAGAAAATTAATAAAATCTTTATATAAAAAAGTTTCTTGTGGCAAAGAATTAATCCATCCAAGAATATCTGTCCCTCTCACTAAACATTCATGGAAGCTCAGAAGAAAAAGCAAAGGAACCTTGTCCATTCTTTCAACCCAGCAGCCAGTTATGCAAGCTCTGGAGCCGACAGTGCAGAAGCTGATATATAACTATGAAAACTAGTAGCTGTTAACAACCTGAACTTCCAAGAGAATAAATGTGCATGTATGATACAAAGCAGAGGGGAGAAACTATCGAAGTTTATTTTTAAAAAGCTGCCTTGGGTTTCTTCATTTCCTTCTTCATTTCTTGTCTTTTCCTTTCCTGTTCTTCTGTCAAAGCCATTTCCAAATGGCAAGATCCAAAGTGTCAAGATAAAGATGGAGAACAAATTTACAGAGCTATCGTTAAGTTACTCAAGGAAACCCAAAGGAAAATGATGGGATAGGAGAGTAGTTCCTTCTTCATCCATGGCTGTTGCTTATGTTAAGGGACTCTAAGGTGATAGAAACCAGAACAGTGGAGAGCATGAAACTCTGAGAGTGAGGACAATTACTCAATGGAATAGGATGCCTCCAGAAGTTGTGGGTGCCCCATCACTTGAAGCTTTTAAGAAGGGATTGGACAACCATTTGTATGAAATGGGTCTCCTGCTTGAGCAAGGGGTTGGACTAGAAGACTTTCAAGGTCCTTTCAAATTCTGTTAGTCCTCAACTTACAACCATTCATTTAGTGACCAAAGTTACAAGGGCACTGGAAAAGTGATTTACAATCATTTTTCACCCTTACGATCATTGCAGCATCTCTGTGGTCACGTGATCAAAATTCAAACACTTGGCAACTGGTTGATATTTATGATAGTTGCAATGTCCTTGGGAACACGTGATCACCTTTTGCGACCTTCTGACAAGCAAAGTCAATGGGGAAGCACATTCTCTTAACAATCGCATAACCAACTTAACAACTACAGTGATCTACTTAACAAGTGTGGCAAGAAAGCTTGTAAAATGGGGCAAAACTCACTTAACATCTCACTTAGCAACAGAAATGTTATGTTGTAAGTCAAGGACCACCTGTCTTCCGCTAGTCTTCTACTGTACTTCTTTGAATTTTGCTTCCAGTAGGTGGGGCTGTTGAGCACCACATTCTTTTTCAAACATCTTGGGATTCAAGAATGTTCATCTTTTAATTTCACGGCGGTAGTTCATTGCACAGGAAATATGCAGCCCTCGAGCTCTTGAAAAGATATTTTTGAAATGTTATACATTTCGTTTTCCACCACACAAATGGAAAGAACATGAAAAAGAGCATGGAGCGCTTCTAATTAACCAACTCCTCCAAGGATGTGAGCATTGCAGGATAGTTAACGTATGTTCTTTCAGTGCCAAAAGCTAATTAAAAGATATGTTAATTTAAGTGGGATGGGAAGCTCAGGGGGTTTGGTAATTATTATTATTTACTGAGTCCTACAGTGTTTATTATGGCGCCATAGCAGATTGGCAATTTAGGGACCACAACCGAAGCGCAAAGGGAGGAAAAATGAGATTTGGAACCAAAGTGTTAAATGATCATGAACATTTAAAACTTGGAAAAGGGCTCAGGAAGGCATCAAGCTGAGGGCCAAATATTGCAAATTGGTTAAGCAGCAGGTCTAGGTGTTTTTTTTTAATGCATGTATACCAAGGAGGTTTCTAAAAGGTTTTCGAGTGCCCTAATTTAGTTAAGCTGCCCAGCAGATGTATAGTTGCCATAATTCTGAATCACAATGGAACTAAATGAATTTGGGTCCGATGCCTATGAGGTTGCCAGACTGGGGAAAGATCCTGACACAACATTACTATTATTCCTTGTGAATTCTTTTATAACCCAGTTTTCTTTCAATTTCCATCATTCATGGAAGCTAAATGATGGTCTTGCACGGTACGTTAGACAGAGGTGAAATAAAGTCACCATTCCTTGGTTCACTAAATTTAAAAAGCAAAATTCCTGAATTGTTAAGATATTTAAATTTAGTGGCTGGAGCAGTAGGGTTGTTGTGCAGTGAGCCAGAACACAAAGTTAGAGTTAATTGATTGGTGAGGGCTGGCTCCTGGGTGAGGCAATCTGCATTATGATTGGTTGCTATGGGCGTAAAGGGGGCGTTTCCTTGTTTTCCCGCTTTTTTCTCCCGTGAGCTCTGTGATTTACCTCACGATGCTCCTGTTTGCCAGACTGTCTTCTTTGCTGTATATATAGATGTAAAATATATTCATTTATATGATAGCAGTGTTCCAATATCTCAGGGCTTGTCACAAAGAAGAGGGGGTCAAGCTATTTTCCAAAGCACCTGAAGGCAGGACAAGAAGCAATGGATGGAAACTAATCAAGGAGAGAAGCAACCTGGAACTAAGGAGAAACTTCCTGACAGTGAGAACAATTAATCAGTGGAACAACCTGCCTCTAGATGTTGTGAATGCTCCAACACTGGAAGTTTTTAAGAAGAGACTGGATAATGCTTTGTCTGAAATGACATAGAGTTTTTCCTGCTTGAGCAGGGGGTTGCACTAGATAGAAGACCTCCAAGGTCCCTTTCAACTCTGTTATTCTGTTATATAAAACTACAAGTTCGTGACAGCGTCTCTGATTTGATTTGGACACCTGCTGCGCAATTTCCTGTCATGAATATATCCGACATTTGTATTCCTTTTCCCCAAGACCCCCAAATCTCAGAGTGCCCACCCTTTCTAATCCTTGGAGTTAGCAGTAAAAAGAAAAAATGCTTTATAAAAAAGCTAGGTTTGGACAAGTTCTAAACTCTGGTGTCCCCTCTATAAAGCTAGATCCCATAATGTGTTAAGCCATAAAACTGGATTAAAAAATACAAGTGCTGTGTGCACATTATGTGCTATGAAGAAACAAATCAACCACACTGACTTATAAGAAGATAAGGTGATTCACACATTACGCTAAGGTGATGCTTCCAAAACATGCTCATTCACAGGCTATCATGTTAGTCTAAGCCAGTACTGGATGGTGACCCTTTTGGGTTCGGTGCATCACAAATTAAGAAAATGCTTAAATCGAGTCTGCTGGTGTGTCATCCCCCCAACCCCAAGCAAAAGAAAAACAATTCTCTATTCTTCTCTCCCCAATCTGGGCCACCCTGAACGGTGACACGAATCTTGATTTTAGCCCTAGCGCCACTGCTGCCACTGAGCTTTGGGGAATGCCGCAGTTGTTTCTCAGCTCTCACAGTGCTTTCCCAAATTGAAAAAAAAACAATGACTTATGACTGTTTTTCACACTTAACAACCGTTGTAGCATTTCCATGGTCATGTGATAAAAATTTGGGCACTTGGCAACGGGCATCTTTTTATGATGGGTGCAGATGTCCCGGGTTCATGCGATCACCATTTATGACATTCCCAGCTGGTATCCGACAAGCAAAGGTAATGGTGGAAGCCCGACTCGCCTAACAATTGCATGATTCACTTAACAACTACAGTGATTCGTTTAACAGCTATGGCAAATAAAGGTTGTAAAATGGGGTGCAGCTCGCTTAACAAATACCTTGCTTAGCAGTGAAAATTTTGTGGTCATAAGTTGTGATCATAAGTCGAAAACTACCTGTAATATACCTCTTATTTGCTCCCCTTCTCCACCTCCCATGGACATTCACATGGAGTTCCTTTTGAAATATGAGAGGAGTTCTAGGTCAATGAATCTTCAAGGCAACCTGTTGCAAGCTATGGGACTATTATTTTCAAAGGCTCATCTGTTTCTGTAGCTTGAGGGATCACGCTAAGATCCGTAACTGAAATAGTGAACGGTGCTCGGTCTACTTTCATTCTGAGTTCAGTGTTTTTATCTTTTTGAGAGTGACAATAGAGTTGGTGTCCTTTCACTTCTTCATCAACAAACAGATGCTGAAATCAAGCTAGGTTCATGCTTAATGACCCAGGGAGTATTTTGGATGGACCAAAGGCAGGTCATTTGAGATTAGTGGAAACTCATATACCCTGAAGTATTTGGTTTGTAAAACCAACCACCCTGAATGTATCCTGTACTGAATTGGACATTTGCAGAGCTCTACAGCATCCTGGGAAATTAATAGATACATCTGAACTTCCAGCCTGAGTGTTAAAGGCCTTAGTAGCTGTCCAATTCCTGTTTGAGGATAGTTTTATCAGTAAAAAATAAGATAGAAATTCAATGCATAAATAAACAGTGATGTCATAAGCTAATAGCAGATATGTTTCTGGTTGTGAACAATAACTGTTATCTCAACTTTTTTGAAAAACAGAAACAAAGCCGCAAATCTTTCAGATCTCTTTAAAATTGATCAAATTAGATCCTGCAGTTTGGGCTCTGAATTTTGCTCTGGATGATTGCACCCACTTTCACTCAATAATCCCTTAATCTTCAAAGCAAACCACATTGCTTCATCAGGTGCCCAGTTCTTAGCTGCCATAGAAATCATGTAGGCACTAGCGTCTAAGAAACTAAATCTTACATATGTACAGGTTTATTTGCTTCTTCCCAAATAGATAAGTGCATTGTAACCAGATTCCCATTTTAAACCATGACTGAGCATTATTTAGAAAAAAAAAAGAAACTGACAAGCAACTGCAAGCTGGTGTTTGGCTTTGCACAATGTCCAACACTTCTATCTGTCTGTAGAGTCATAGAATTAGAGGGTTGGAAGGCACCTTGGAGGTCTTCTAATCCAACCCCCTACTCAAGATAGGAGTCCTTATATCACCCTAGACAAATGGCTGTCCAATCTTTTCTTGAAAACCACCAGCTACGGAGCATCTATATTCCAGCAAATTACTCCGGCTCCTTTTTCCCATGTTGGATCTCCCTCTGATGAACTTTCACTCATTGCTTCTTGTCCTGCCCTCAGGTGCTTTGGAGAGTAAATCTACACCCTCTTGTCTGTGACAGCCCTTCAGGTATTGGAGGATGGCTCCTCCTCCTACTCCTCCTCCCAAAATGACTGCCCAAACTCATTCATGCCTAAGCTGCAACCAAGACTATAGTCTAATGATGTGTCTGCAAGGAAAACCACCAAGTTCAGAAGGCACCAAGGACCTCATGACTCACAATCTCTTGGTTTCTAGCCTGATGTTCTAACTACTAGACCTCATTGGCTTTATTTCAGAATGGGGAAATGAGTTAAACTATATATTCGGCAGGATCATGAACAAATGCAATTGGTGCTCCTTTTTCTGTTCTGAAAAAATAAACATAGAGGCCATTTGCTGGAACAAGGCTAACACAATAACTTAATAAAGGACAAGGACCTCTGGCTCTTCAAATCACATACCTTGGATTTTTTTTTTCTCCATTGTGCCTACATTTATCATCAAGTCACATTTGTTTCCCTTCATGGCCTTTGAAAGTTTCCCTCTCTCATGCCTGTTTATTGTAGAGGGCTGTAATCATGTCTGGCAAAGTGCAATTATTAATACAATAGAATCTTTGGTGGAGGAATGGGTGCTTTAAAAGTCCACCAAAAAGAACAACAGCAACAAAAGAATTGGCAAGTTGATTTGTGATATCACATCAGAATAAAATGGTACATTTGGGGTTTCAGCAGTAGTTGACTTCTTAGTATTTTTAGTTAGAAAACATGGCTGTTTCTAGTTCGGTCCTCTACATAATGCCAAACTACAGGAAGTCCTTGACTTACAACAGTTCATTGAGTGACCGTCCAAAGTTACAACAGCAATGAAAAAAGTGACTTATCATTTTTCACACTTATGACCATTGCAGCATCCGCATGGTCATGTGATCAAAATTCAGATGCTTGGTGACTGACTCATACTTACGATGGTTGCAGTGTCCCGGGGTCATGTGATCACCTTGGGGAAGCTAGATTCACTTTGCAACCATGTTTCTAACATATTGACTGCAGCAATTCACTTGACAACAACGGCAAGAAATGCCATCAAATGGGGCAAAAGTCACTTAACAAATTGCTTAGCAACATAAATTTTGGGGTCTATTGTGGTCATAAGTTGAGGACTACCTGTAGTACATAACAGTGATGTTCCATTTTGTCTCCCCATAAAAGCTGAAAACTTCAGATATGGCTAATTAGAGAGCTGCTGGTAGAAGAGTCAAAATAGAATACATGCTGCTATTTTGGTGAGCCAGACAAGATCTATTTATTTAGTTATTATTACATTTTTATCCCACATTTATTATTTTTATAAATAACTCAAGGATAGCAAGCATATATATTATTCCTTCCTCCTCCTAGTTTCCCCACAACAACCCGTGAAGTGAGTTGGGCTGAGAGAGAGTGATTGGCCCAACTGGCTTTCATGACTAAGGCAGAACTAGAACTCAGTCACCTGGTGATTGTCTCAAAGTCATCCAAACAACTTTCATGCCTAAGGAGGGACTAGAACTCTCAGTCTCCTGGTGAATTGCCCAAAGTCAGCCAGCTGGCTTTCATACCTAAGATGGGACTAGAACTCATAATCTCCTGGTTTCTAGGCCAGCGCCTTAATTGCTACACCAAACTGGCTCTCTATACTCAGTCTAAAGAGGAAAATATTGGAAACCTTGTATGGTTCAAGAAATTCTTATGTTCAAGACATGATTGGTCATGTAGAAGGTGATCAAGAGCTCATTCCTGATGACTGTATGAACATGTCATGCCGTTTCTTCTGTACAGTGGGAAATTGCTTGCCATGTTTTCTTCTGGGATATTGTTCAACTTCCCAGTCTAGACTTACAGCCCTGGAATGTTCTTGGTGGCCTGCCATTCATGTTGGACCCTGCTTAGTCTTTTGCCTTGAGTAGTTGAAGTTATATGTTGAAGTGAATGGCAGCTCACACAGGTCGATACCTTTGAATAAAATTTGTTAATCGAAAAAGGTGCTACCAGACTCTTGATTTTTTTGCCACTGTTGATTAGCCAGGCTCTCCCCAAACAAAAGGTTACACATTCAGCTTCTCAAAGAGTAATTCAGTGAATTACTCGACTGAACCAAGTGATAAGTGTGAATAGAGGGCCAGTGAAATTTCCTTTTGAGGGTCTCTGCAGGAGAGAGGGGGCTGGCAAGAGCAGTGCTGGCAGAAATCTCCCTCATTCCTTCTTCCTTTTAAAGAGCCCACGAACAACCCACATTCCTTGGAGATCTCAGTGCAGTTATCCCCAAAGTGACCAACTGCTTCTGGTGCTTTGTCACCCATTGATGCTTGGTCACCCTTCTACTGCTGTGGCTGATCTGAATTTCAGAGGGAACAATTTGTGCCAGGAAAATCACCCCAATTGCTCTTCTCTCCAGCACAACTACACCCCACTGGTCCACTGAAGCAATGTCAAAATACACTCTCTAATGGTGCTAAGCCTCCTTGCCATATTTCTATCAAATAATGTTTTGAACAGAAGATGAACTGTGGGCTCATAAGTAAAGGGGGTGATGGATAGTACTGTAACTGGCATCTTCCCCAATTCAACCTCCACCCTGCGGGCATCGTTGGTTGATATAAAATAACAAATACATTTTAGATAATTTTCTACAGTTGCCAATTATAGATGGAACCCCTTTTTCTCCTGGATATACAGTATGTATTTCAAAAACAGTGATGACCGATTTCAACCTTCATATAAATTAAAGAAGGAAGGAAGGAAGGAAGGAAGGAAGGAAGGAAGGAAGGAAGGAAGGAAGGAAGGAAGGAAGGAAGGAGAAGAGAGGGAGGGAGGGAAGAGGAAGGAGAAGGAGAAAGAGAAAACAGATGGGAAGGGATCTTTTTAGCTTGTTCTTCTTCATACATCACAGTTGCTTTGGCTAGAACCTTTCCTGACACCAAGAACAATTAATTAATGGAACACTTTACCTATAGAAGTTGTGGCTGCTCCATCAATGAAGGTTTTAAATAAGAGATTAAACAAAGATTTGTTCAGAACATTATCGGGTCTCCTGATTAAGCAGAGGGTTGGACTAGAAGACCTCCAAAGTCTCTTCCAACTCTGTTATTCTATGATTCTAATGCTTCAGCATTTATAATTCATGATTTAGATCGGTGACCCCAACCTTTTTGGGCACCAGGGACCAATTATGTTTGTCATTATTGAAGTTTTATGAGAGATTAAGAAATCTTTGATATTATGTGACAGGAATCAGATCCTTTTGTTGTTCTTGGCTGACTAAATTGGCAATTCAATAGTTGGCATTAGAATAAGATTTCATTCAGAAACCCTGGGTGAAGAGCCACTAATAAATGAATGCAGTGATTCGAGTTTCCATAACAACATGTAGCTGTCAGCAAATACAAGGTATATTAACCGGGCAACTGGCTTTAGTGCAGAACAGCCACAGGTAACATTAGGCATTGATTGTGTGGCACAATTTGGAACTTGGGGCTTAGAGAATGGAGATACAGTAGCTCCATCCAGAGGTGGCTTCAGTAGAAGTCTCCTAACTAGCAAGGTCAAAAGCAGACACTTTGTTCTGCTTCAAGAGACGAAGCTGAAGGTCCTTCAATGGCGAGAAATGGGACCTACGCTTAATTTAATGTGCTTATTTAATGTGTTAGCTTAATGGTAGGGTTGCTGGAAAAGTGTCACCCTCTTACACTGAAAATGATCCTGTTCCTTATCTGCGGAGTTATGGTTATTTTCTAATTGAATAATAAAAAATTAATCCGTCAAAACTGAACTCCTGCTTTCATACCGGGAGTGGGTATTTCAAGCAGGCTTCATATTCCTGTTGATTTTATCAGGGTCCTACTGTATTATTTTATTTTTGCGACATAAGCTCTACACAGTCTGCAAAACAAGGCTTTTTTTTTTTACAGCCGGGAACTGCTCATTTCTTGCAGATAAGGAGCGCAGTGGCAAATGAGGTTAGAAAGCTGGGCTGATAATCAGCAGGCTTATGTTTGAGATCCGTTGCTGCTGTAGGGCAGGGTGAGCTCCTGCCACATGCTCCAGCTCCTGCCCACTCAGCATTTTGAAAGCAGACAACTGCAAGTAGGTAGATGGATACCATGTCAGTGGGCAATTTCACATGGATATGAAAGGAGCCTCCAACTGGGCACCCCCTAGGAAATGGCATCACTGGTAAATTCTTTCACCATGGAAGCATTTCAGTGCTTCCAACATGGGGAAAAAATTCTTAGAGGGCTACATGAAGTTTAATGTATTGGGCCTGTTTACTTGAACTGTACCACGTGTCTTTGAATGCTGTTTGAGATTGCTTAATCAGGGAGTCTGTGTAACAGTCACTGGATCCTCAGACAGGCAGTCTCCAGGATGACCATTGGTTGGCTCTAGGGCAGCAATAGGCTCCTTCAAACCTATTGGCTGCCGCCTAGTGAGCAGTATAAGTAGCTGCGTAGTAGCCTTGGTTACTAATTCAGTTCCTGTTATTCAATAAAGCATGTTCCTGCCTTAACTCTCTCGCCTTGTCTCCTGCTTACAAAGAACCCAGTACACAACATGAAGTACAAAGGATACCGTACACCAGAGGTCCCCAACCTTTTGGACACCAGGGAACGGTTCCGTGGAGAGAGGTTTTTCCATGGACTGGAGGGTGCATGGTTTTGCGTGCTGCCTGCATCTCACAGATGGGGCTTTGCTTGTTTGTGTGGACTGCCTGCTGGCATGCCACGGCCTTGTAATGGTCCACGGACCGGGAGTTGGGGACCCCTGCCATACACAGTTCAAAGGAAGCAAGCTTTAAAACTGTGGATGTCTTTGGCTGCCTTCAAATGTCACCCTGATTGAAGGTGGCAGCCACTTTTTATCTTATCAAGATAAATACTGACCAAGCATTGTATCATTATAGCTTTTAGGCTTTTACTTAGCATGGTTAAACTTATTATGTGACTATGTAGCAATTGTCTAAAGAAGAACAAGGGAGCTTAAAATAAGAATGCTTACTTTACTAGAAGCTTAAAAATTATATATATATATATATATATATATATATATATATATATATATATATATATATATATATATATATATATATATATATATATATATATATATACACATACACAGTATACAGTATATATATATATATATATATATATATATATATATATATATATATATATATATATATATATATATATATATATATATATATATATATATATACAGTGTATGTGTGTGTGTATATATATAGAGGTGAAAACAACTGCCTAATGTGTAATCAGCCCAGGTTCGAATCTCGGAAGGGTATGGCTGACTGATGAAAACTAATAAGTTTGAAATGCATATCAGTCTCCCTTAATTCTTTGTTAGCAATTTAAAATTTACACAAATATGAGCTGTCACCGGTGTGACTACTGCCTGTCGATGGCCTTTAGGATAGGCTGACACAGGAAATAAAGATTTGCCCCATGTTTGGGGCCTAGCAAGGTAAACTAAATAGTTAACAAGTATTTGACACATATCTCCCCTTGCTTCTAAAGCTAACAAAGTGAGAGAGATCCTGTGGCTCAAGAGGTAAAAACAACTGCCTAATGTGCAATCAGCCCAGGTTCGAATCTCAGAAGGGTATGGCTGACTGATGAAAACTAATAAGTTTGAAATGCATATCAGTCTCCCTTAATTCTTTGTTAGTAATTTACATAAATTATATATATATATATATGTTTTTAACTTTTGGTTTTTTAACTTTTGTATGGTGGATTTTTTAATTTCCTGTAAACCGCCCTGAGTCCTCAGGGAATAGGGCGGTATATAAATGTAACTAACTAAATATATATATATATATATATATATATATATATATATATGTGTGTGTGTGTGTGTGTGTGTGTGTGTGTGTGTGTGTGTGTGTGTATGTATATATTATATATATATATATATATATATATATATATATATATATATATATATGTATGTATATGTATGTATATGTATATGTGTGTGTGTGTTTGTGTGTGTATAAAGGTGAAAATTACTAAATTGAAAATTGGCCATGTTCATCAGATTTGTTTAGTGTGGTTTTAGGAAATTTCTGAACTTCAGAAATAGGAGTGCCTTTATATGAAGCACCTAGGTCAGGGGTCCCCAACCCCCAGCCCATATACCGGCACTAGTCTGCGGTATGCCAGAAACCAGACCACTAAAACATGCAAAGCCTGATCCATGGGATGCAGTCAGCACACACAACTGCACCCCCTCTGGTCTGTGGAAAAACCTCTCCACAGAATTAGTTCCCTGGTGGCCAAAAGGCTGGGGGCTGCTGATCCAAGTCACAGGTTGTAGATGCTAGCCCACTGAAGCATTAGAATCATAACATCATAAAAAATTGGAAGGTGCTTTGGTGGTCTTCTAGTCCAACCCCATGCTTAGTCAGGAGACTCTATACTGTTCTGGACAAATGTTTGTTCAATCTCTTCTTTAAAACATCCAGTGACAGAGCACCCACAACCTCTGATGGTAAACTGTTCTATCGATTAATTGTTCTCAGTGTCAGGAAATTTCTCCTTAGTTCTGGGTTGGATCTCGCCTTGATAAATTTCCATCCACTACTTCTTGTCCTGACTTCTGGTGCTTTGGAGAATAAATCAGTCCTTTCTAATCCTTCTCATCACCAGACATGTCTAGTTCCTGCAACTGTTCGTTGTATGCTTTAGCCTCCAGATTAATATATAATATATGATATTAGTGTAAATTTTTTTGGCTTGCTAACAAAGAATAAAGGGAGACCGATATGATCATTTCAAACTTATTTGTTCTCATCAGTCATCCATACCCTTCTGAGATTTGAACCTGGGCCGACTGGGTTAAAACAACTGCTTGAGACGCAGTCGGCCCAGGTTCGAATCTCAGAAGGGTATGGCTGACTGATGAGAACAAATAAGTTTGAAATGATCATATCGGTCTCCCTTTATTCTTTGTTAGCAAGCCAAAAAAAAAATTACACAAATATGAGCTGCCACTACTGTGGCTACTGCCTGTAGATGGCTTTGGGCTAGGCCAGGGGTCAGCAACCTGAAACAGTGAAAGAGCCACTCGGAACCGGTTCCCTCACAAAAGGAAAAACTGGGAGCCGCAAAAAATGTGTGCGCATGCGCGTACATGCACGCATGCGCAGAACAGGGTTTGACTGAAGAGGAGCCAAGGCGAGATATGCACCTACCCTGCATATTTGAATTGATTGGTTGAACTTTTTTAGTCCCACTTTTTTTTGGGGTGGGGACTGCACATGGCAGAAGACTGGGAGCCGCAGGAGACGGCTGAAAGAGCCACATGCGGCTCCGGAGCCGCGGGTTGCAGACCTGTGGGCTAGGCTGAAACAGGAAATAAGATTTATCCCGTGTCTGGGACTAAGCAAGTGTATTCTGAATGCTTAACAAACATTTAACATATATGATATTAATATATATATATATATATTTACATAATTATATGTCAGTTTTACACATGAGGACAAAAGCTGTAGCTCTTTTCACCCCATGTCACCCCTCTTGGTACATAAAAGACTCAATTCTTTATCTGCCAGAAGTAAAACATAAAGATTCCCTCGCGTCGAATCCAGCTCCTGTTGAACACCTGAACATGTCATTGTTATCCATGGAAAAACACTTGAGAACGTATTCTAGGCTACAGCTCCTAATAATCCTGTGACTAATTGTGCATTTTTAGTCATTTAATTTTTTTGTGTTCTCATGTCTAAGCATAATTGTGGTTAAAATGGTGGTCTAGAAACCTGGAGACTGTGAATTCTAGTCCTATTTTAGGCATGAAAGCTGACTGGATGACTTTGGATTAGTGATTCTCTCTCAGCCTAACCCACCTCACAGGGTTGTTGTTGTGGCAAAAACGGAAGGAGTATTAGGTATGTTTGATGCCTTAAGAATAATGAAGGTGGGATATAAAAAATTCTAATAAGTGAATGAATAATCTGTTTGACATCGAAACCACAGAATATACATTTAATTTTTCCTGTTTTCCACAAAAAGTCAATAATGGGTTCCCAGTCAGTGATAAATTTAGATACTGGGTTTTCTCTAATCAAACAAGTCAGTTTGGCCATCTGAGCAAGTTCTATGATCTTCATCATCCATTCCTCCATTGCAGGTCTTACCAAATATTTCCATTTGTTTATATAATTTTATTTTATTTTTTTTAAAAAGGTGGATGCATACAAACTATATAATGTAAGAAAAAGAAAGAAATGATAAAGTTAAAAATGCAAGAAAGGAAAAAAGTGAAAGGGCATCAATTTTATATACATTTCTCTAAACTTGAGGAAATTTAAATGTATAGGAAAAATTCATGCAGATTTTTTTTTTGCAAATGATTCACTTCATTTTATCAAGATAATATTCTGAACACTTCTTTTTACCATAAACAAGAGCCAGTTCTCTCCTGAGACCATAGGGAGCGGCTAAACATTTTGATCATTACACCTTTTCTTGTGGCAAATCTAGCACATTGTTTGCGGTTTTTCAGGAAAAAAACAGAAATGAGGTTGAGATTTTTCAGTTAAGGATAAATGCAATAAGGATAAAAAAACAAGTTTCAGGGTGAGCAGACAGTGAGAAATTAAATCTAATGCTTGTCAATTGTGCTGAGTGGTGGAATTCAGCCAGTTCACACCACTTCAGCAGAACCGGTAGCTATTTTTTTTTTTAATTGAAAAGTTTTATCATACATTTTATCTTTGACAGTCCCCCCTACCCCTCCCCTATCCCTCCCTCCCTACCCCTCCCCCCCTCCCCACCCCCCCACCCCGACTTCCCAGAGCTAAGTACAAGGTATAAAAAACAAAAAAAGAATCATAAACAACCATATGCTAACAACCATAGACTCTAAAATCTATCACTCTCTAGCTCACATAGGATAACTACAAACACTATTAATATAGAATATATATAAAAAAAACAGGAAAAAAAAGGAAAGGAAGACTTATTCAAATACTACCTGAAACTTCTTAATCCAATATTTGTTCTGGATATACTCAATCCATTCCTCTTAACAGTTTAATAGCCTCCTTAGACTTCACAACCTCTAGATTCAAAATCCAAGCCTTTTCTTTTTCCTTTATTTCATTCCCCAATTCTTCCCTCCTAGCTTCCACAGCACATCTATGTTTATTGTTCATATATATCAACACCCCTCTCAAATAGGCCTTACTAGCATCCCAAACCATATCCATAGAGGTGCCCTTATTCATATTAATTTCAAAAAAAACCCTTCATCCGCTGTTTACATTCTTCCACATTTCTCTGGTTTCTAAACAAATTCTCATTTACGCGCCACGAGCGCCTATCTCTATTCTCCTTATAAATCTCTAGCCAAACTGGGCTATGATCAGAAATAGTTCTTACACATATCTTCACCTTCTTAATCCTTAAAAAAAAGTCATTAGTCAACAAAATAAAATCGGTCCTGAAAAAAAATTGATATCTGTCAGAAAAAAAAATATAATCCTTTTCATGCGAATGTCTTTCACGCCAAATATCTCGCAGTTCCAAGTCATCCTTCATTTCAAAAAAGGATTTAGACAGTCTAGCATGACTTGGGCCGTGCTTAAAAGCTCCAGCCTTGTCCATCTGTACATCCAAAACACCATTCCAATCCCCCATAAAAATAAAAATTTTATAATCCAACTGGGTAAACTTTGTATGAAATAAACTAAAAAAGTCAACTTGTTGTTGATTAGGAGCATATAATCCAACTAAAAGCATCTTTTTACCTACTAGCAGCAAGTCTATCATAACGTATCTTCCATGCTTATCTGCTTCAATTAAGTCCGCTGTTAAAGCACTTTTAAGATAAACAACCACTCCATTTTTCTTATTCATTGCAGAAGCAACAAATTGCGTGCCCAACCTTGAGTTCGATAAATACTTTTGGTCCACAACCCTAATATGCGTTTCTTGCAAACATATAACATCTATCTTGAATTGTTTTAAATATTAAAAAAACTTTCTTCCTCTTCTGTGATGAATTTAGTCCATTAACGTTCCAAGTTAAAAATTTAGTTGCCATGCATATCATCCCAAAGCTCTTGGAGCACTGCTTAAATAGGACTATCTTTTTTAGGCCGTGCTCCTCCCACTACTTGGCTGTAAGTACATTTTGGAAATTCCATAGACTTCTGCTGATCTTATTCTTTTATTTTTTTTGATCGTTTTAAAGCAGCACGCGTCTCCCTCTGCTCTCTAGAATCATCCAAAGAAGTTGTAGCTTGATCTCCTCCAGCACCATTCTCCTCTGTCTGTCCATCTTCAGCCTCTTGGTGTTCTCCTTCTCCAGATCCCTTTGCAGCTTCCAGAAGTGATAGTGGGGTTGCTTTTAAAACGTTATTGTAAAAATCACGCGCCTGCATCACAGTAGCCAAACGGTACCTTTTACCTTCATGCATCACCATCAACCCAACTGGAATCTCCCATCTGAACCTTATATCTCATTGCTTGAGCTCTTGCACTAAAAATGTAAAATCCTTCCTTCTCCTTAAAATCTTTGGAGGAATTTCTTTTAGAACCAAAACTTCTTGATCAGCAATCACGACTTTAGTACCATAAGCAGCTTGAATAACTTCATCTCTAATTTCCCTCTTTGCAAAATAAACCACCACATCTCTAGGTAGCTTTCTCTGTCTGGCAATCCATGAATTCACACGAAACACTTTATCCATGCCTCCCTTTATTTCAGATGCTGGCTGACTCAATACTACTTCCAAAGCCTCAGAAATCAGCTGCTTTAGATCTTCCTTAATATTCTCTTTTAAACCTCTGATTCTAACAGCGTACTGCATCTGGTAATATTGAGCAAGACTCAATTCTTTGTCCATTTTCTCTCTTAAATCTTCATTTTCCAGTACTTTTGCTTCTAATATGGCATTTTTTTGAATCAAATCTTCCACTTTTTCATCCAAATCTTCCACACATTCAGCCACTCTATACACTGAAGACAAAATGTCTACCTTCATCACTCTGAACTTCTCTTCCATCCTCTCTTCTATTCTCTCCTCCAATTTCTCCAACTTCTCCTCCATCTTTGCAAATTTATCACCCATTGCTTCCAGAATTACCTGGGCATATTTTCCAAGAGCATCTTGTAAATCCTTCGGTGTCAATACATCAGGAAGAAGCAACGCTTGCAATGATGACTGTTGCACCGGAGAAGTTCCAGCACTCCAAAGAGCTTTTGGAGGAGGTTTAGCCGCCATCTTTACTTTCACTTACTACGCACTTTCACTTTTAAATTCATAAAATCCATTAAGCTAGAAAGCAGCAATAAAAATCCTCTTCACCTTTTCCTCCTGTACCGCTCTGCCTGCTCCTTTTATTCCATGGTCTTTCCTTCTGGCAGGGGTGGTCGCAAACGCCTGGCTCCGCTCCAGAAATCACGGAGCAGAGACGCTGACCAGCTGGGAGCAACCCAGGCTACGGGGGAGTTCGATCCTTCAGCCCCCCAAGCTTTAAGCTCAGGCGGCCCCGGAGAACTCAACCCCTACCTGGGGGCTCACCCCCTCCTCTTCTCCCGAGGAGGGGGCTTCAAATCCACCCGAACAGCTGATCGGCGCTGTTTCGGGTGGAAATAACATAGCTGAGCCGCGGGCAGCCCGAAAGGGCTGTCTCCAGCGCCGCGCCGCCACCGGAAGTCCCCGGTAGCTAATTTTTTGTTGCCCAGGCCCAGAATGGACTTCTGGAAGCGGCATCCACACAGAGAACCAGTTGTTCACATATTTGAATCTCACCACTGATTGTGCTCTAATTTCTAACATTCACCGCCAATATGACTAAAACCCGAGAATATAAGGAACCGTCCATTAAAAACACTGGACTTTGCTAGTTGTCGAAGATGACAATTAACTAACACTTCAGCATTTTCTCTGAGCTATTGGTAATGTGTTAGCCTGATTGCAATTAGTGTCTGAATGCAAAACATAGGTTAAACTAAAAATCAAGCCATTTATCATATTACCAATAGAAGACAACATTTATAGCTCAGGGTTGAATATCAGTGCTAGAAGGGAACAGGAGAAAGTGCAAAACCCCACTCCCTTCTAGCCTGAAGATCTTACCTAGTTGGGTAATGAAATATCTGCAAGGAAACAACCAAGCTCAGAGAGCACCGAGGACCCCACAAATTACCATACTGCTTATTGCAATGTGTGAATCCAGTTAAGCTGGTTTTAACTAAACTCAGTGCCTCCCAAATGTGTTGCAATTTAGATCTATAAATCCAAATTTAGATCTATAAATTTGCAATTTAGATCTATAAATCCAAATAAATCCAAATAAATAAATCTGCCAGATCCAAGTTGCAAAAATCCACATACCTTCCAGCAGTGGTGGGATTCAAATAGGTGAACAACCGGTTCTCTGTGTGGATGCCGCTTCTGGAAGTCCATTCTGGGCCTGGGCAACAAAAAATTAGCTCCCGGTTTTGCCAAAGTGGTGGGAACCAGCTGAATCCCACCACTGTCCTCTAGATAGCAGAAAATAGTTAGCGTTTTTGTTGTTTTCTCTCTCTTTCTCTGTCTTTGCTACAATCTGGATTTTTGCAGTGCTTATCTGGTAATTTTATGCCACTACATTTCCCAGAATTCCCAGTCTTAATTTAGGGCTTATGCTTTTAGGCCAAATGTACATCTTAACTGGATAGCAGTTAACTGGGAAGCCCAGTTAAATGACATAGACATTTAACCTTGAGAGATGTAGACTTAGCTCCAACCTGGATTTGTTTGGGACTAAAGTAACATACTTCAGTCAACTAACTCCCTTGCTACATTCAAGCTATTATTGGAAAATAAGATCTTTCTAGCCACTCCATCTTTGTGGCCATTTCAGTTTGCACTCTCTAGATCCCAAGGGTTGGTTTCATTTGCGAAGCCGCTTCAGCCTTCATGCCAGAAAAAAACTGCCTTTGTGAACGCAGAGTCCCTTTTCTGCCACAATCATCCTTCAGCTAGTCTAAAATGGTTAGCCAAATTGATTAGGCTCAGTCTAAAGCTGACTCAAAGCACTGAAAGAAAACAATCTGATTTCCCAAATTAAGGAAAGCAGTGAACTGGAATCCTGAAATCTTCTGGGTGAAGAAAATACATCAAGATACATCTCACTAAGTCACCTGGATCTAATTCACTGTTTCTCGGCTCTCTTCTAGCAGAATTATTCTGTGGAGAAAACGCCCTGCAGCCGGAGTGTAAAAATATATGGGTCTTATGGTTGTAGGTTTGCAATGTATGGCAGTGAAAGCTGGACCATAAGAAAGGCTGAGCGCCAAAGAATGGAGGCCTTTGAACTATGGTGCTGGAGAAGACTCCTGCGAGTCCCTTGGACTGCAAGGCGATCAAACCGGTCAGTCCTAGAGGAGATCAACCCTGACTGCTCTTTAGAAGGCCAGATCCTGAAGCTAAAACTCAAATACTTTGGCCACCTAATGAGAAGGAAGGACTCACTGGAGAAGAGCCTAATGCTGGGAAAGGTTGAGGGCAAAAAAAGAAGGGGACGACAGAGAATGAGGTGGCTGGATGGAGTCACTGAAGCAGAAAGCGTGAGCTTAAATGGACTCCAGAAGATGGTAGAGGACAGGAAGGCCTGGAGGAATGTTGTCCATAGGGTCGCGATGGGTCGGACACGACTTCGCAGCTAACAACAACAAATGGTTGTAGGTGGTCCACACAACTACCTGCATGGGTAGTTATTTGGGGGATTAAATGAAGCATGTTTGCCACATAAGCCACCTTGAGCTTCTGAAGAAAAAAACTGGGAGAAAACTTCATCAAGAGAACAAATGATTAAAATTAAAGATTTCATCAAGAGAGCGAGTAAATTAAAATTATAAATTTCTTTAAGAGATTGATAAAAAGAAGACAATAAAAATAAATTCTAATGTCTTCTTTGTTTTGTATTTTCATTTTTTTTTGTCCTTTTAAAAATATTTTGATGGGTTTTTTTTAGCCTTTTTGAATAAACTAAAAATTTCTAAGACAAAAAAAGAGACTGACCTAATAAACTTTTAAGATTCTGTTACCTATAAATTCCTATTCCTGGCAGGAATAGCCAACACCCCAGAAGACAAGCTCAGGATCCAAAAAGATCTTGACAGACTAGAACAGACATGTCAAACACAAGGCCCGGGGGCTGGATCCGGCCCGCGAAGTGGTTTCATGTGGCCCGCGAAGCCATCCTGGAAAGAGTGGGGGAATGGCCCCCATTGCCTTGGTCCTGGCTCAGAGACCCTCCTTCTGCCAGAGACCCTCAGATCTGTCCCACTCCTGCCCAGGCCCCCATAGGCACCCTTGATGCGAACCATGTAGAGCTGGCCACGCTCACCCAGTAGGCCATACGCACTTTAGCCATGCCCACCCAGTAGGCCACACCCACCCTGGCCATACCCACCCGGCCCCTTGAGGGCAACCACAATGCTGATGCGGCCCTCAATGAAATTGAGTTTGACACCCCTGGACTAGAACAATGGGCCCTATCCAACAACATTAAATTTAATGTGGGGAAAAGCCAGGAAAAACCAAATGTACAAGTACACATTAGGCAAAACCTGGCTCAAAAACAGTAACTGTGAGAGGGACCTTGGAGTCCTAGAGAACGAACACTTAAACATGAGTCAGCAGTGTGAGGCAGCAGCCAAAAAAAAAGCTAACAGAGTACTTGGTTGTATAAACAGAGGCAGAGAATCAAAATCACATGAAGTATTAGTACCACTTTATAAAGCCTTAGTAGAATCACATCTGGAATACTGCATCCAGTTTTGGTCATCACATTCCAAAAAATGGATGTTGAGACTTTGGAAAAAGTAGAAAGAAGAGCAACTAAGACAATTAAAGGCCTGGAGGCTACACATATGAACAACGGTTGCAGGAATTTATCCAATGGCTAGTGTAGAGAAAGAGGGACATGGTGGCTCAGTGGGTTAGGACACTGAGCTTTTCGATTAGAAGATCGGCAGTTTGGCGGGTCGAATCCCGAGTGCCGCGTAACAGAGTGAGCGCCTGTTACTCGTCCCAGCTTCTGCCAACCTAGCAGTTCGAAAGCACGTAAAAATGCAAGTAGAAAAATAGGGACCACTACGGTGGGAAGGTAACAGCGTTCCGTGCGCCTTTGGTGTCTAGTCATGCCGGCCACATGACCACGGAGACATCCTCGGACAAACGCTGGCTCTTCAACTTTGAAACGGAGATGAGCACTGGCCCCTAGAGTTGGAAACGACTAGCACGCATGTGCGGGGGAACCTTTACCTTTTAGTGTAGAGAAAAGAAGGACTAGGGGTGACATGATAGCAGTGTTCAGTATTTGAGGGGCTGCCATGAAGAGGAAGGGTCAATTTATTTTCAAATGCACCAGCAGGAAAGACAAGAAACAATGGATGGAAACTAATCCAGGAGAGAAGCAACCTGGAATTAAGGAGAAACTTCCTAACAGCGAGGACAATTAACTAGTGGAACAGTTTGCTTTCAACGTTGGGGGTACTTCATCACTGGAGGTGTTTAAGAAGAGAATGGACAATCACTTGTTTGAAATGGTATAGGGCAGTGGTGGCGAACCTATGGCACGCATGCCAGAGGTGGCACTCAGAGCCCTCTCTGTGGGCACGTGTGCCGTCACTGCCAGCACCTTGTGCAGATCCATTAGGCTGTTGCTACCACCTGGAGTGGCAGTCCCACCAAGCACAAAGGAGGTGAAGCGGCCAGCTAGCAAGCTCGAGTAGAGGTGGTAGAGCACGCCCACACCCAGCAACCCAAAGGCCATCCTGAGCAGGGAATGCCGGATCCCCATTGGTGCCATGGCCTCCCAGTCCAAGCTAGGATTGTGTGCCTCCCCCCCACATCTATGCTGGACCTCCTGCCCACTATCCCCTCCACCAGAGACCCCCCTGGATCTCCCCCAACCCTGCCCGGGCCCCACAGGCATCCCCCCATGAGCAACATCGAGGTGGCCATGACAACCACAGCCATGCCCACCCAGTCTGCCATGACAACCGCAGCCATGCCCACCCAATGGGCCACACCCCCATGCCCCCCTGAGGACACCACTGCTGATGCGGCCCTGGCACTTTGTGATAAATAAGTGGGTTTGGGGTTGTGGTTTGGGCACTCAGTCTCTAAAAGGTTTGCCATCACTGGTATAGGGTCTCCTGCTTGAGCAGGGGGCTGGACTAGAAGACCTCCAAGGTCCCTTCCAGCTCTATTCTGATTCTGAAGCTTCACAGAGTACCCCCTCTTCTTCCAGAACTGTACTGCATTTCACAGAGGTTTTTTCATACACAGTTTGGACCCATGTAAGAATACAAACAAAGAACCAAGTAATCTGTTTTAAATTGGACCCGTTATTTTTCATTCATCCTACTTCATTCAGGGATGGGAACAAGGAACCACAATTAAATCAGCCTTTAATGAAAGCATGTTATGACTCTCATCAAAAGGGTCATTAATGATATTCCAACCAGTATGTCAGGACCTTAACAAGTCCATTGAGATGTTTATTTACCACTCAATCCTATTTTGTCTACTGTGCGTCTCCAAGAGAAGCAGTCATCAAGTTGGCATGACTGATGGGAGAAGCAAGTCGCTTAGGAAAGACAGCCGTCCTCATGTTTTGCCACAAGGAACTGATCTAAGATACAGTATTAATTTGAAAAGTCTCAGAACAGCAGGCAGATCATCTCAGATTATTAGTAGGAAGCCATGAAGGTTAGCAGAAAGAGTTAGCTAGCTAGCAGTCGAACGTCTCTTCATTTTTTTAGCGGTGTCCTAGAACTATCATCCCCTTCATGGATTACTGCCTTGTCGTGGCGAAGGGGCTTGCGTAATTCAATGAAGCTATGAGCTATGCCGTGCAGGGCCACCCAAGACGGACAGGTCATAGCAGAGAGTTCTGACAAAACGTGATCCACTGGAGAAGGAAATGGCAACCCACTCCAGTATCTTTGCCATGAAAACCCTATGGACAGTACCAAAAGGCAAAACGATATGACGCTGGAAGATGAGCCCCTCAGGTCGGAAGGCGTCCAATATGCTACTGGGGAAGAGCAGAGGGCTAGTACTAGTAGCGCCAGAAAGAATGAAGCGACTGGGCCAAAGCCGAAAGGACGCTCAGCTGTGGATATGTCTGGTGGTGAAAGGAAAGTCCGATGCTGTAAAGATTTTTTCTCCATAGGAACCTGGAATGTAAGATCCATGAATGAAGGAAAGCTGGACGTGGTCAAACAAGAGATGACAAGACTGAACATCGATATCTTAGGTATCAGCGAACTAAAATGGACAGGAATGGGTGAATTTAATTCAGATGACCATCAGGTATACTACTGCGGGCAAGAATCCCTCAGAAGAAATGGAGTAGCCTTCATAGTCAATAAAAGAGTAGGAAAAGCAATACTGGGATACAATCCTCAAAATGACAGAATGATCTCAGTTCGAATCCAAGGCAAACCATTCAATATTACAGTTGTCCAAGTCTATGCCCCAACCACCAGTGCTGAAGAGGATGAAATTGACCAGTTCTATGAAGCCCTACAGCACCTTATAGAACTAACACCAAAAAATGATGTCCTTATCATCATGGGGGATTGGAATGCTAAAGTAGGAAGCCAAAAGATAAGCGGAATAACAGGAAAGTTTGGCCTTGGAGTGCAAAATGAAGCAGGGCACAGGTTGATAGAATTTTGTCAAGAGAATACGATGGTCATAGCAAACACTCTTTTCCAACAACCCAAGAGACGGCTCTACACATGGACATCACCAGACGGTCAACACAGAAATCAGATTGACTATGTGCTCTGCAGCCAAAGATGGAGAAGCTCTATACAGTCAGTAAAAACAAGACCAGGAGCTGACTGTGGCTCAGACCATGAGCTTCTCATTGCAAAGTTTAGGCTTAAACTGAAGAAAGTAGGGAAAAGCACTAGGCCACTCAGGTATGAATTAAATCATATCCCTGTTGAATATACAATAGAGGTGACAAATAGATTTAAGGAATTAGATTTGATAGACAGAGTGCCTGAAGAACTATGGACAGAGGTTCGCAACATTGTACAACAGGTAGCATCCAAAACCATCCCAAAGAAAAAGAAATGCAAGAAAGCAAAATGGCTGTCTGAGGAAGCTTTGCAAATAGCTGAGGAAAGGAGGAAAGCGAAAGGCAAGGGAGAAAAACATAGATATGCCCAATTGAATGCAGAATTCCAGAGAATAGCTAGAAGAGATAAGAATGCCTTCTTAAATGAACAGTGCAAAGAAATAGAAGAAAACAATAGAATAGGGAGGACCAGAGATCTTTTCAAGAAAATTGGAGAGATGAAGGGAACGTTTCATGCAAAAATGGGCATGATAAAGGACCAAAACGGCAGGGACCTAACAGAGGCAGAAGAGATTAAGAAGAGGTGGCAAAATTACACAGAAGAACTATACAAGAATGAGCTTAACATCCCTGATAATCACAATGAGGTGGTCACTGACCTCGAGCCAGACATCCTAGAATGTGAAGTGAAGTGGGCCTTAGAAAAACTGAGCAACAACAGAGCTAGTGGAGGTGACAGTATTCCAGCTGAGCTATTCAAAATCTTAAAAGATGATGCAGTAAAAGTGCTACACTCAATTTGCCAGCAAATTTGGAAAACTCAACAGTGGCCACAGGATTGGAAAAGATCAGTTTACATTCCAATTCCAAAGAAAGGCAGTGCCAAAGAATGTTCAAACTATCGCACCATTGCACTCATTTCTCATGCTAGTAAAGTTATGCTTAAAATCCTACAAGCTAGACTCCAGCAGTATGTGGATCGAGAACTACCAGAAGTACAGGCAGGATTTCGAAGAGGCAGAGGAACCAGAGATCAAATTGCCAACATACGCTGGATCATGGAGAAAGCTAGAGAGTTCCAGAAAAACATCTACTTCTGCTTCATTGATTATGCTAAAGCCTTTGATTGTGTGGATCATAACAAACTGTGGCAAGTTCTTAAAGAGATGGGCGTACCAGACCATCTTATTTGTCTCTTGAGAAACCTATATGCAGGCCAAGAAGCAACAGTGAGAACTGGACACGGAACCACTGATTGGTTCAAAATTGGGAAAGGAGTCCGGCAAGGCTGTATACTGTCGCCCTGCCTATTTAACTTATATGCAGAGCACATCATGAGAAAGGCAGGGCTAGATGAATCAAAAATTGGAATTAAGATTGCTGGAAGAAATATCAACAACCTAAGATATGCAGATGATACCACTCTAATGGCAGAAAGTGAAGAAGAACTAAAGAGCCTCTTGTTGCGGGTGAAGAAGGAGAGTGCAAAAGTTGGGTTGAAACTAAACATTAAAAAAACCAAGATCATGGCATCCGGCCCTCTCAATTCCTGGCAAATAGATGGGGAAGAAATGGAGGTAGTGACAGATTTTATTTTCCTGGGCTCCAAGATCACTGCAGATGGAGACTGTAGCCAAGAAATTAAAAGACGCTTGCTCCTCGGGAGGAAAGCCATGACAAATCTAGACAGCACACTAAAAAGCAGAGACATCACCCTGTCAACAAAAGTGCGTATAGTCAAGGCTATGGTCTTCCCAGTTGCAATGTATGGCAGTGAAAGTTGGACCATAAGAAAGGCCGAGCGCCAAAGAATTGAGGCCTTTGAGCTATGGTGCTGGAGAAGACTCCTGCGAGTCCCTTGGACTGCAAGGCGATCAAACCGGTCAGTCCTAGAGGAGATCAACCCTGACTGCTCTTTAGAAGGCCAGATCCTGAAGCTAAAACTCAAATACTTTGGCCACCTAATGAGAAGGAAGGACTCACTGGAGAAGAGCCTAATGCTGGGAAAGATTGAGGGCAAGAGAAGAAGGGGACGACAGAGAATGAGGTGGCTGGATGGAGTCACTGAAGCAGTAGGCATGAGCTTAAATGGACTCCAGAAGATGGTAGAAGACAGGAAGGCCTGGAGGAACATTGTCCATAGGGTCGCGATGGGTCGGACACGACTTCGCAGCTAACAACAACAACAACAGAACTATCATGTTAGTTGCTAGGATGAAGCTTGAAAAAACATATCAGTTGGGTGTGATTGTGTGTGTATGTGGTGTATAACATAAGAAAATAATAGAGTTGGGAGGGACCTTGGAGGTCTTCTAGTCCAACTCTTTGCACAAGCAGGAGATGCTATCCCATTCTTGACAAATGGCTGTCCAGTCTCTTCTTAAAAACCTCCAATGATGGAGCACCCACAGCTTCTGTAGTTCCACTAGTTAATTGTTCTCACTGTCAGGAATTTTCTCCTTAGTTCTAGATTGCTGCACTCCTTGATTCACATTCATATTCATATTCATATTCATATTCATATTCATATTCATATTCATATTCATATTCATATTCATATTCATATTCATATTCATATTCATTCTCTCTCTCTCTCTCTCTCTCTCTCTCTCTCTCTCTCTCTCTCTCTCTCTCTCTCTCTCTCTCTCTCTCTCTCTCTCTCTCTCTCCTGCCACATTACTTATTATTGTGCTACTTAACCAAGTTGAACTTTCCCACAGATTTCAGGATCAGAAGACATTTCCCGTTATTCGCTGTCAGAGCCATCCTATATATATGTTCTTCATGCTAAAACACAAGTCAAACAGCTGCAGTTTCTATATTTGAGTGTGTCTAAAAGGGTGGCAGAAAAACAGATGCCAATTTATCCCTCTTGTCTTTCTGGATCCCTATTTTAAATGGGCTATTAGTTTGCCTTTATATAGTGCTTTAATTTACAAAGCACTTTTTAAAAAAAAAAACTTTGCCTTCACATACGATAAGTACGGGGTACTGCAGCCTTTCCAAACAAATGTATGTTCAGATATATTTGACTATCAATCCTAGGCTCTCCTTCAACATGGCTATTAAAGGAGACCAGGAGTCCTTAGATTTTTTGATCTCTGGAATCCCTCTTCTGCCCCAGTTGATTACAAAGAGGAAATCCAAGAAGATTGTTGATCAGGGACTCGGCAGGAGAATTGAAGGAAAAGAAGTAGCCTTTTGCTGGACACATAGAGCCCAGCCAAATTTAAACCTAACTTTTAAAAGGGATGTGTAGGTCATTCCTTAAAAAAAATTACTTGTTGTTGTTGTTAGCTGCGAAGTCGTGTCCGACCCATTGCAACCCTATGGACAACGTTCCTCCAGGCCTTCCTGTCCTCTACCATCTTCTGGAGTCCATTTAAGCTCACATCTACTGCTTCAGTGACTCCATCCAGCCACCTCATTCTCTGTCGTCCCCTTCTTCTCTTGCCCTCAATCTTTCCCAGCATTAGGCTCTTCTCCAGTGAGTCCTTCCTTCTCATTAGGTGGCCAAAGTATTTGAGTTTTAGCTTCAGGATCTGGCCGTCTAAAGAGCAGTCAGGGTTGATCTCCTCTAGGACTGACTGGTTTGATCGCCTTGCAGTCCATGGGACTCTCAGGAGTCTTCTCCAGCACCATAGTTCAAAGGCCTCAATTCTTTGGCGCTCAGCCTTTCTTATGGTCCAGCTTTCACAGCCATACATTGCAACTGGGAAAACCATGGCCTTGACTATACACACTTTTGTTGGCAGGGTGATGTCTCTGCTTTTTAGTATGGTAACAACCAGGACTAGGGATGACATGTTAGCAGTGTTCCAATATCTAAGAAGAGGGAGTCAAACTATTGTCCAAAGCACCTGAAGGCAGGACAAGAAGCAACGGATGGAAACTAAGCAAGGAGAGAAGAAACCTAGAACTAAGGAGAAATTTCCTGATAACTAAAGCCATCAGTGGAATGGCTTGTGGATGTTGTGGGTGCTCCAACACTGCAGGTTTTTAAGAAGAGATTGGACAACCATTTGTCTGAAATGGTATAGGTTCTCCTTCTTGGGCAGGGGGTTGGACTAGAAGACTTCCAAGGTCCCTTGCAACTCTGTTATTCTGTTTAAATAGATGTACATAAATGTCATTCTTGCTCTCACATACACACATTGTAGTAGGCTGTGCTGGCTACGTTAGAGGGCTCCCCTATTCATCCTATTGAAGTCATATCACAAAATCTCATTATGACCAGAGCTGCCAGCCTGACAGGTAGGAATCATAGACTCCTATAGCCAGAAAAAGCCATGATGGCCTCAAGTCAATGTCTGCACAGTGCAGAAATCCAGATACCAACTTCCCTGACAGAAACTCTTTGCAACTTTGGTTTGATGAAGTCCAGAGCCATGAATAAAAAAAATGAGAGGCTAAACTTCTCCTATTCCAGTAAATCAGGATATTATTTAATATATCAGAGCAGTGTGGTCAAGGAAGGTAGCAACCTTATTGCATTATATCTAGTCCACCCTCAAAACCTAAAGAATAATCCTGTAATCCCAAATTTAAGTCTCTTTTTGTGACCAGCCCTAGTTATATTCAACTTCTGCTATATTACCTCATTCCCGATGGCATTGGCCTTTGTTGAAACATATGCTGTGTTAGAATTTCTTTCATCGGTCTCTAAGCACTATTAATATGTTACTTAACAAACACCAGGGAGTGTGTGACTCTGTCAGGAACACTTTTTGGAGGGAAAAAGTGCAAAATCACACCTACTCCTACTCTTCACCATCAGTTTCCCCAGAGGGAATAAATACTGTGTTTTATTTAATTTGATCCCTCATTATCCCCAGGCCACATGGCTTTATAGGTAGTCCTCAACTTATGACCGCAACGGAGCCCCACAATGTTTGTTGCTAAGTGAGACATTTGTAAAGTGAGTTTTGCCCCATTCTTGCACAGTTCGTAAGTGAATCGTTGCAGTTGTTAAGTTAGTAACACGGTTGCTGAGTGAACCTTATTTCTCCATTGAATTTGCTTGTCAGAAGGTCGCAAAAGGGGGGTGGTGGTCACAAGATCCCAGGACACTGCAACTGTCATAAACATGAATCAGTTGGCAAGTGTCTGAATTTTGAGTATGTGGCCATGGGGATGCTGCAACAGTTGTAAACGTGAAAATGTGGTCATAAGTCCCTTTTTTCCAGTGCCGTTGTAACTTAGGCCGCTGAATGAACTGCTGTGAGTCAAAGACTATCTGCAATTTGATTCCTGATTATCTCCATGGTCCATTCCTAATTGCAAGGGCTTCTATTCTACAGGAACCAGTGGCCTGAAAGGAGTTACCCAACCCCTTTTTAATAGCCCTTTGTTGTTGTTAGTTGCAAAGTCGTGTCCGACCCATCGCGACCCCATGGACAACGTTCCTCCAGGACTTCCTGTCCTCTACCATCTTCTGGAGCCCATTTAAGCTCACGCCTACTGCTTCAGTGACTCCATCCAGCCACCTCATTCTCTGTCGTCCCCTTCTTCTCTTGCCCTCAATCTTTCCCAGCGTTAGGCTCTTCTCCAGTAAGTCCTTCCTTCTCATTAGATGGCCAAAGTATTTCAGTTTCAACTCCAGGATCTGGCCTTCTAAAGAACAGTCAGGGTTGATCTCCTCTAGGACTGAGAGAATAGCCCTTTAACAAAAGCAAAAACAATGTGCTGAACCTCTGATAGGCTTAATACACTTATTTTACTTTTTAAAAAGAATCCGCCAGGGCTCCAAACATACAAAACTGAGCTAAAATATCTTTGCTTTCAATTTGCGGTGTCACAAATTCACCTCCGTGTCATGTCATATCTAGAAGCATCCCTTGTTTCTGTAAACTGTGCAAAAGCAGTTGAAGAAACTGGGCCCCCCAGTATAATATGAGAATGGGAGGGCTCTCAGAATCCAAACCTATAGTAACATTGGAAATGGACTTTTGCAAAAAGAAGTATTAGAAAGTTATGTCTCGTAGTGGAATACCCGCACAATTTCAACTCAAAATTAAAGCTATAACTAAAAGAAACCTAGTGGACATCACATCTACCGTGCAGTGATGCTATTCAGGAACATGAGTCCCAAGCAGTGTTTCTCAAACTTGGCAAGTTTTAAGATGCACGGACTTCAACTCCCAGAATTCTCCAGTCTGCATTCTGGCTGGGGAATCCTGGGAGTTGAAGTCCACACATCTTAAAACTTGCCAAAGTTGAGATGCACTGCCCCAAGGGCCTAATCTACTTGCTGACTAAGATGAAACTGACTTGGCTGCCCCAAATCCCATTGTCCTCTTCCAGCCATTAGCTCAAGGACAAACCTTCCTGACTGAAACTCTTGTTGACTCAAAGCGAGTATGGGGGTCTCTCCCAAAGCCAAGCAGTTGAGGCACATAAATAGCTGTAACCTCTTCACGTTTGGAACTTCATCGCCTGATTCAGCTGCCATGAAGCTTAGGGAACCCCATTTTTCTAGGATCCACTTTCATAAGGTTCGGATAGCTTTAAATCTGCCAGTTTTCTATATCCAATCTTCTAACTTCCCACCCGGGCGATACTAGAGCAAAGGACTTTTGAAATTCAGCTAATAGGCACCGAGGCTCATTTCAGGAGCATAGGACTGGGTTTTTAGATTTTGAATGTTGCATAGAATGCTCAATAGGTTGCATCTTATCTGCCAAGTTCTTCCTTCATTAGAGGGTTGACGTTAGCCATATCCAGTTCAGATGGTAGAGAGATGACCCAATACTATCATTAAAAATCAGCTTCCAATCGCTCAGGGCAGTTTTGTGACGGAGTGTAGCGAGGAGATGAATTCCCAGGAGGGAGGGGGTGCATTCCAGAGGAAGAAAGAGGCAACTCAGCCCAAGATATTATGTGTGAGAGAAAGAGAGTAAAGACAGCTTCTCCCTAATAGCTCGCAGAGGATCCCTGGTGGCACAGAGGTTAGAATGCAGTATTGAGGGCTAACTCTGCCCACCGACAAAAGTTTGATCCTAACCGATTCAAAGTTGACTCAGCCTCCCATCCTTCCGAGCTTGGTAAAATGAGGACTCAGATTGGGTGGGTGGGGGACATATGCTGACTGTGTAAACTGCTTAGAAAGTGCTGCAAAGCACTATGAAGTGGTGTATAAATCTAAGTGCTATTGCTATATTATAGTTGCAGAGAGTGGTGTGTTCAGTCTGGCAAGATTGATGCCGGGCCCCCAAACCAAGAATAAGATATGGTGATTCTTAAAGGTGAATTCTTTATTGTTTCCACATCTAAAGACCAGAATTTTGCCACATTCTGCAAACAGAAACAGAATCTGGCAAAAACCCTCTAAAACAGGCGGCCTCTGTGAGATGGAGTTGGTCCCCACTGTAATTATCCTCTCCTTCAAATAGGCCTGTTTCCAAAATGCCTGGAGAGGTTAACACTTTTAACACTTCTGTTTTCCATGCTACCCAATGAGCAGTCTGCTCTTTTGCATGACATTTATTTCATGACAGTGATGGTTATTAGGAGTTTGATTGTATTCTTTTACGATTTGGTTGGAAAGGGCCTAATTATTATTCCTCCTCCTTCTCCTCCTCCTTTCACCTTTGAAAAGAATACTGTCCTCCGACAAAGAGTTGTATTTTTTTTTAATTTATTTTATTTTAATTCCATTTATATCCCGCCCTTCTCCGAAGACTCAGGGCAGCTTACAAGCTTAGCAGTAGCCTTCATTCTATGTACATGCCTGCTTATTAGGGCTTTCACCCCCCCGCCCCAAGCGGCATTATTACAAAGTCAGCTTAATTGCCCCCAACAATCTGGATCCTCATTTTACCTACCTCGGAAGGATGGAAGGCTGAGTCAACCTTGAGCCTGGTGGGACTCGAACCTGCACTAATTGCAGGCAGCTGGTGTTACTTATGGAGGCATTAGCCCACTGCTCCGATAGTGTAAAGTGCAAAAATAGTTGCCGCCCTATTAGTCAACAAAAGGATTTCTGCGTGGTGTAGAATGTGTGTATGTGTGTAAGAACACAGGTTCATTTGTGGTTTGAAAAACCTCAGATTTGCTCTTGAGGTTACTCAACATCTGATTCTGGGCTGTGTTCTCATTCATCTGATTAGCTTTGGGTTTGTGATTTACATCATCCAATCAACTTGATTTCAAGAATGCAATTTGTGAAAAGCCTGTATATGAACGTACCAGAGCTTACGGAATCTTTGGATCAACTGGAGGACATTTAATTCAACCCGATGTATTGAATCAGACTGACAATTTGATTCCAGCATTGGATTTGAGTGAGTGATATAATCAACATTTCAGGCATCTCCTCAAGCAGGCTAGAGAATATTGTAGAGTGAAATACAGGCCATTCTCACACGTTCATGGATCCCTTGTCACGAAAGAAGTGTAAGGACATCTCACTCACTCACTCACTCACTCACTCCAACCATTTATTTATTTAAAATATTTACACGGCTGCCCAAGGTGACACTGGGCAGCTTACAAAAAGAAAAGTAACAAAACCCAACAAAACAAATGCAAAACTTCAATATACTGTATGCACCGACAAGCAACCATGAAACAATACAATCATAAAATGCCAATTCAAGCAGCAGTAACACAGGTAACACCATCCATCAGTTGGGGTTCAAGCACATCAGAATTCAAGGAAACCACCATGTCCTGAAAGAGCTTCTAAAGGCTATCAAGGTTTGAGCCAACCGTGTGTGGAAGAGGGGGAGGATTGTTCTGTAAAATAGGAACTTCATTACCAAGAAGTGACACCTCCTCAGTTCCACAAGAAGGCATTGTCCCGGGGTGCTTTTTCAAGAGGCAACTGGACATTTTTTGTTTTTCCTTCAAGATGTTTTGCTTCTCATCCAAGAAGCTTCTTCAGTTCTGACTGGATGGTAGGGAATGGAAGGATTTATGTTCCTTGAAAGTCATCTGGTTGTTAGTACTCTTTCTGAGAATCATTGAGGTCACTAGGAGATTTATCTGTGTCCTCAGGATCACCCGAATAGTGCAAATGGGTGTGGAACCTTCTTGCAACTGCTGAAAGGACGGTGTCATAAAGAAGTGACAGGTGGCATGGTATCCCTCCCCTTCTGGTGAGAGAGGGCTGTTCAACAACTCTTCTTGAGAACTGAAGAAGCTTCTTGGAAGAGAAGCAAAACATCTAAGAAAAATTAAAGAAAATCCAGTTGCCTCTTGAATGTGTTGTCCCAACACATTTGGGACAACCATCACCTGGATGACAGGGAATCTCCATAGAAAAAGAAGGCTTTCTTTCAGAGAAAAGACCCATGCCCTCCATATCTAACTGAGTGAGAGAACAAGGACTGAGATTTTCTTCAAAATTTTCTCTTTTCAAGATGTCAAAGAAAATTTCCTTCCATCATGCAAGAATACTGGAAGAGCACACATCCTACAGTTGCTCGGGTTCAGAAACATTGACTTAGGTAACAGTCCATACAGGTTGTCCACAGCTTATGACCAATTCATTCAACAACCTTTCAAAGTTATAATAGCCGTTAACAAAGGGCAGTTACAAGTAATCCTTGGAGGTTCGGCCATCTCAACAACCTTGTAGTTCCTTGACCCCGATTTAGGCACTTGACAAGTAGACTGCATTTAAGACTGGTTGCAGTGCCCTGAACTCATCTGATCACCATTTGCACCATTTATGTCTACGTCACTTAGCAATGGAAATTCTCGTCCCAATTGTTATCATTAGTCAAAAAATATCCTGTGATGGGATGTGCATCTGGAGAGGGTCTGGAGGGTGGGTGGGTGGGCGGGGAATTCTGGCAAGAACATTGTGGTTTCCCTAAGATAAGGCAACACATTCCAGAAAGAAACCTAAATTAAGAGAAGCCACAGTCCTGAACGGGATTGTGGGAGGGGTAAAGAGATTCAGGGTAGCTTCACCCTAGAATCTCTCAGGATATATCAATTAGGTTAGAGTCTTATAGCTTTATTCTGGCAAGATTCTGTCCATTAGGTATAAGCAGATAAAGAATTGGACTCAATTGGATTTCCCTGGGTCATCTTTGGACTTGGACATTTATATTGTCAGGAGCTGGAAACCCCAATGAGCCAGGATAGAGTTTCAAAAGCACTTGCGAATTTATTCCAACAACCCATAAACATGAGGTTCAGCTAAAGGACAATATGCATTGTCACTAGATAAAAGTCAAGGAAGACTGGGTTTAGGTCTCTTCCAGGAGTATAGAGATTCCAAACTGATGGTGCATTTGACTCCGCCCTCTTCCTCTCTCATATATCCCATAATCAAGCTTCTGGCACCAAGAATGTCTTCACAAAGACCTTTTCTTCTGCATAAAGAAACCAAACAGATTTATAAATTGGGCAGCTGAGTGGAACAACTAAAAGCTCCCTTCTTTTCTATTGGCTTTCTTCTAAGAGAAGCAGAAAGCTCCTTTGAACAAATCAGCATGCCGTTATATTATTTCCAGAGGACACTTCTTATTTCACACCCTAATAAAAACACCAGGAAAAGGTTATTACAAGATGGCATCAAAGATGAATTCATCTCAGTTTAAACTGCAGCATTACCGTACGCATAAAATATATTGAGAGTATCAGGGTATATTTAATCTACAGCAGCATCACAGTTCATCTCTTGCTCCTTTAAAAAAAATAAACATGAAAGAGCTAGAAAAGCCAAAAACACTTTTCTTTTTCTTAATAACAACAGGGGCCTTTTTTCATGGTTGAATAAAAGCAAACTCTTTTACAGGGTGACTTAAAAGAGAGCATCTTTACCATATGAATAAAAGCAAACTCTGCTGGGTGTGAATTCATTATGTGAGACAATTTAATAAATAATCACTGGAGGGATGCTGAAAAATGAACTGAAAGAAGAGGGCAGATCTTGAATGACATTAAAAAATTAAATTGAGAAATTGGATTGTGTTCATTATTATTACTGCAGCCGTAAAGCTTGTCAGAAGGTAGTCTAGAGAACAGAAATCGGCAATGATCAATCTTAGAATAACAGAGTTGGAAGGGACCTTGTAGGTCATCTAGTTCAACCCCCTGCTCAGACAGGAGACCCTATAGCATTTCTGACAAATGGCTGTCCAAACTCTTCTTGAAAGCCACCAGTGATGAAGTATCCATAACTTCTGAAGGCAAGCTGTTCCATTGGTTGATGATTCTGACTTTCAGAAAATGTCTCCTTATTTTTCTAGGTTAAATCTCTCCTTGATTAGTTTCCATCCATTGTTCCTTGTCTAGCCTTTGAATGCTTTGGAAAATACATTGTCCCTCTGTTGGGAGTGTATGCCAGGAGTTTAAACTCCTAGTGTCATTGTTAGCTGCAAAGTCATGTCCGACCCATCGCGACCCCATGGACAACATTCCTCCAGGACTTCCTGTCCTCTACCATCTTCTGGAGTCCATTTAAGCTCACACCTACTGCTTCAGTGATTCCATCCAGCCACCTCATTTTCTGTCATCTCTTTCTTCTATTGCCCTCAATCTTTCCCAGCATTAAGCTCTTCTCCAGTGAGTCCTTCCTTCTCATTAGGTGGCCAAAGTATTTGAGTTTCAACTTCAGGATCTGGCCTTCTAAAGAGCAGTCAGGGTTGATCTCCTCTAGGACTGACCGGTTTGATCACCTTGCAGTCCAAGGGACTCGCAGGAGTCTTCTCCAGCACCAGAGTTCAAAGGCCTCAATTCTTTGGCGCTCAGCCTTTCTTATGGTCCAACTTTCACTACCATACATTGCAACTGGGAAGACCATAGCCTTGACTATATGCACTTTTGTTGGCAGGGTGATGTCTCTGCTTTTTAGTGTACTGTCTAGATTTGCCAAGGCTTTCCTCCCCAGGAGCAAGCGTCATCCCAGCTACCCAGGTAAAGCAAGCAAGTGGGTTTTTTTGAGCAGAAGCAACGTAAGAAGATGCTGAAGGCAGATGATCCCTTTAGTCACAGTGCCAAAACCATCATATTGTGCAGGAGAAAGCAATGGAAAACCTCTCCTGTATTTTAGTAAAAAAAACAACCACTTGGATAGCACATAAAGTATTTTACAGTTTAGTACCTAATGATGGACTTCTGAGATTGGATGGCATTCTATTCAACATGCTTCCGAGAAAGTGGGGAGAATCTTCTGAAGTATTCATGGTGCTAGATTAAAGTATTTGATATGCCTAATTGCAGGTATTGCCATACAAAAGAAAGAAGGACCAGGGGTGTCACGAGAGCAGTCTTTCAATATTTGAAGGACTGTGACAGAGAAGGGGTTGCCTATTTTCCAAAGCACCTGAGGGCAAGAAAAAGGAGGAGCCGTCGGGAGTTCATAATCAGAGTGAATAAATCTTGTAACAGAGCAAACAATTTTTTTTTCTGCACTAAAAATCCCATACTCACACCCACTATACCTTCCTTCCTTCCTTCCTTCCTTCCTTTCTTCCTTCCTTCCTTCCTTCACTCACTCACTCACTCACTCACTCACTCACTCACATCCACCACCCCTTCTTCCTACTTTTTCTTCTTTCCTTTCTCTTTCCTTTCTCTTTCCTTTCCTTTCCTTCCCTCCTTCCCTTCCCTCCTTCCTTCCTTCCTTCCCTCACTCACTCACTCACTCCTATCCACCACCTCTTCTTCCCTCTTTTTCTTCCTTCCTTCCTCTTTTCTTTCCTTTCTTTTTCTTTCCTTCCCTCTTTCCCTTCCTTCCTTCCTTCTTCCCTCACTCACTCCTATCCACCACCCCTTCTTTCCTCTTTTTTCTTCCTTCCTCTTTCCTTTCCTTCCTCTTTCCCTCCCTCCCTCCCTCCCTCCCTCCCTCCCTCCCTCCCTTCCTTCCTTCCTTCCTTCCTTCCTTCCTTCCTTCCTTCCTTCCCTCCCCCTTCAAATCACCTTTGATGTCTGCTGACTGTTTTAACCAGTCCTTAAATTTTTCTTGGCAAGACTTCAGAAGTGGCTTGCCCTTGCCTTTTTTTTCTGGAAAAAAGAGAGGAACTAGCCCGAAGTCACCCACCTGGTTTTGTGCCTGAAGCAAGACTAGAAGTCACAATCTCCCTGTTTGTAGCCTTAACTGCTGCTCCAAACCGCTACTCTTGCTTACTGTTCATAGGAGAACAAATTCTATATTCCAGTTTGAAAAATTCCAAACACCCTCAAACAAGATTCAGCATGCAATTCCTAAACTTGTTTTTAAATTTCAAATGGTGCTGCTCTTTACAGAATGTCTGCTGGGGTCAAAAGTGAAGACTCAGGACCACATGATAAGTTCCCGTTAAGCTGATTTATTGCTCATGCCTACATACCAGAAGGGACGCGGTGGCTCAGTGGGTTAGGACGCTGAGTTTGTCAATCAGATGGTCGGCAGTTTGGCAGGTCAAATCCCGAGTGCCGTGTAACAGAGTGAGCACCTGTTACTCGTCCCAGCTTCTGCCAACCTAGCAGTTCGAAAGCACATAAAAATGCAAGTGGAAAAATAGGGACCACTACGGTAGGAAGGTAACAGCGTTCCGTGCACCTTTGGCGTCTAGTCATGCCGGCCACATGACTACGGAGACGTCCTCGGACAAGCGCCGACTCTTCGGCTTTGAAACAGAGATGAGCACCGGCCCCTAGAGTCGGAAACGACTAGCACACATGTGCGGGGGAACCTTTACCTTTACCTTACATACCAGAAGCTAGTCAACTAACATGAGCCCTAAATTGGCGCTACATAAGGGTTAATAGAATTCAAGAGGGCTCGGACTTAGACCAACTGTGGAAACCTAATGACTCCAGGCTAATTCCTCTCTTGACTCCATCCCCAGGGCCAGCCTATCCTTCTCCTACAGCTGTTTCAGCACTCAGTGATGGGATTGGGGATGGTAGACAGAACCCTTTCTCAAATGCAATCCTTATCCAAGTGCTCCAGGGGACCCTTTTCTTCACAGGTATTTTTCAATGAAGGCCTGAACCGTTTGCGGAACTGGAGAGCCCAACTGTTTCTTTTGTCAAGATGCAAACGTAAAGATTATTCAGAGAAGCAGAACTGGAGGGGTTTCAGCAATCAGCTAGCCTACCGCTGGGCAGGTAGAACCTTCACGCTGGTTGCTTCAAAGTAGAAATGTCTGGCCTGTCAGATAACCATGTTACTCCTACTAAATAGGTGCAATCCCCCAAAAGGATTTTCAAAAGCAGATTTTCTTGTATGAAACAGAATGAAAAACAGTTCAGGTTGTGTGTTTTTTAAAAAAAACTAAACTAAAGAAAATGTTTCTGCACAGCACTCATTCATTTAAACATGGTGAGGCTTCACTAACTTATATCGGAAATATCTTTTTATCTTGGTACACCGGGGTGGATGTCAACAAAAGGCAAAAAAATATATGCTTTTGCCAGTCTCAAGCAAAAAAGGCCGGTCATTTGGAGATTTTGGATGAATATTCAGAAAGACTGGGCCAATCTGTTCATAAACAAAACACCTTCAGCCCCACCCAAATTCTAAGAACAGGACATGACCTTTAGGCAGTGGTGGGATTCAATAATAATAATAATAATAATAATAATAATAATAATAATAATAATAATAATAATAATAATAATAATAATAATAATAATAATAATAATAATAATAGTAATAATAATAATTTTATTTGTATACCGCCCTTCTCCCGAAGGACTCAGGGCGGTGAACAGGGCAAACATATAAAAATACAAAGGTACAAAAGTTAAAAAGAATTAAACACAATGCCCAAGCTAAAATAATAAATAGATATATTAAAAACAACAATAAAATCCCAACCCATCCCCCATCAGGCCAGGCCGGCTTGTTCGAACAAGTGAGTCTTCAGATCGCGTCGAAATATGTCAACAACCAGTTCTCTGTGTGGATGCGGCTTCCGGAAGTCCATTCTGGGCCTGGGCAACAAAAAAATTAGCTACCGGTTCTGCCGAAGTTGTGCGAACCGGCTGAATCCCACCACTGCCTTTAGGACATACTGTAATAGGATTAACCCACCACCATTGACACAAGGCTCACTACATTGTACAACACCCTGCAGCAGGGGTAGGCAACCTTGGCTCTTTTATGACTCGTGGACTTCAATTTAAGGTGCTGGTTCTTACCTTTAAAGCCCTACATGGCTTAGGCCCAGGTTACCTGCAGGACCATCTGTTCCCAGGAACGACTTCCCATCACCCTGTGCACTCACACAGAGAGGGCCTCCTCAGGGTGCCATCAGCCAGACAATGTCGGCTGGCGACCCCCAGGGGGAGGGCATTCTCTGTGGGGCCACCTGCTCTGTGGAATCAGCTTCCCCTGGAGCTCCGGATGACCCCAGACCTCCGGTCCTTTCGTCGTGACCTTAAGACATTTCTTTTCCAACAGGCTGACCTGGACTGATGATAAGGGATTTTTTAATATGGTTTTAAGGTTTTATTGGTTGTAGTTGGGGCTATAGATACAGTTTAATTTTAATTTTAATATTTGTATTTTACTTGTATTTTATTGTTGTTAGCCGCCCTGAGTCCTTTGGGAGATAGGGCGGCATATAGGTCCCATTAAATAAATAAATAATAACTCCCAGAATTACTGAGCCAGCCATGCTGAGGGGAAAGGGAGAGGTTTCCAAGCTGAGCCATGCCGGCTCAGGAATTCTGGGAGTTGAAGTCCACGAATCATAAAAGAGCCAAGGTTGCCTACACCTGGCCTAGGCCTAGGCCGCTTGATGACTCGTGGACTTCAACTCCCAGAATTCCTGAGCCAGCCATGCTGAGGGGAAAGGGAGAGGTTTCCAAGCTGAGCCATGCTGGCTCAGGAATTCTGGGAGTTGAAGTCCACGAGTCATAAAAGAGCCAAGGTTGCCTACCCCTGCCCTGGAGCATCTCAATCAGAAGATATAAAAACCCACCCACCCTGAGCTCCATTTTGTCAGCTGTCTAAGAACTACTGTACATGCTGTTGTTGGTTCTGCTCTTCAATAAACAGAAACCTTCTTTCTTAAGCAACCTCCATTTTATTTCCAGTGTCTTATTCCTGGACTGGAACTGGAGTTGGTTTTTCTTTCAGCAGTTACAGTGGCACTAAAAAGTGACTTACAACCATTTTACACACTTATAACTGTTGCAGCATTCCTGTGTGGTCATGTAATCAAAATTCAGAGGCTTGGCCACTGGCATGTATTTATGATGGTTGCAATATCCTGGGATCATGTGATCCCCTTTTGCGACCTTCTGACAAGCAAAGTCAATGGGAAGGCCAGTTTTACTTAACAACTGTGTTACTAACTTAGCTGCAGTGATTCACTTCACAGCAGTGGTGAAAGGTTGTAAACTGGGGCAAAACTCAACTCTCTCGCTTAGCAATAGAAATTTTGGGCTCAGCTGTGGTCAAAAGTCAAGGACCGCCTGTAGTATATACCACTTTGCAGGTATGTTTGTTTGCTATATTTATATAACCATCCAATTTGCAAAAGAAAACCCACCTAACTCTGGATGACTTACCATGTATAACAGCATTAAAACAAGAAACAAGAACATAAAATACGGTAACATCTAGAACAGAGTAGAAAAATAGAAATTACCCCAACAGAATTTACTGATGCCAACCAATGGGTATCTTATTGACGATCTTTCATTTTAGGTGGGGTCATCCCATGTTCTGATTCAAGGCCTGGAGGAAGATCTCGCTTGTCAGAACCTTACGGAAGAACCATAAGTCAATGGCTGCGTTTTTCAGCACGTGGTGTGCCTTATTTGCAAAATAATGGAAATGAGGGACAAGATGTTTCACCACAGTACTTCAGCATGCCTCAGGGAATTAATCAAAGAAGGAAAGCAAGCTCAGCAAATGGTAGAAGCCAGCCAAATAAGGAAAAGTCCCTTGCACAGATATTAATACGCCTCAAAATATTTGCAGGAGCAGGGATTACCTCAAACCAGCAGGACTCTTCTTCCAAAATGCAAGCTGTATACAAACTCTCTAACTTTGCTTTCTTCTTAATTATTTGCTGTCAACTGACATCCTCTTTTAAATCAACACGTTATAATTATGGATGAGTGCATTCAGGACAAACAAATCTAAATTTAAACTCCACTGAAGGTCTGGAGGTTGAAGCATTAATTAGACCAGACGTAGGCCCAGCTGGTATTTCAAAAGCTTCTTCCCTGAAAATAACCAGGAGGAGTGTCACCTGAAGAGAATTGGACATGCACTTCATAAACGAACCACTTTCCTGAATAATCCACATTCTAATGAAAATCCAGAGTTCCCAAACTGAGCAGCATTGCCTTTATGATTGGCAAAATTGTCAGCATAAAGAGGGCCACATGACAGGGACGTTGTGGCATTGTTATACTTGTTAACTAACCTAGTTATTTTGTGTTTTAGGCAGGAAACCATTTCAGACATTTTTCTGCCCTTCAGAAAATGCTTGAAGATCTAGTTCTGCAGCCTTGCATGGGGAACACAGAGGATCATGCAACCATGGACTTATTAGTACCATGAAGGCCTTACCTTTGCCTTCTAATTAATTTTGGGCTGAGCCTTGGTGGCACGATGGTTAAAGTGCAGTGTTCCAAGCAAACTCTGCCCACAGCCTGGAGTTCGACCCTGAACGATTGAAGGTTGACTCAGCCTTCCCTCCTTCCAAGGGCGCTAAAATGAGGACCCAGATTGTTGGGGGAAATATGCTGACTCTGTAACCACTTAGAGAGGCCATAAAGCTCTATGAAGCAGTGTATGTCAAAGTGTTATTGCTATTGCTCTCTTAACATTGCTTTTTTAATCATCCTTATCTGTTCCTCCCCCCCAATTTTAACTATTATATACTATTTTAATATTTTATTGTACACCACCCAGAATCCCTCTGTGAGACAGCTGGGTGGTTTCAAAATCTGATAAATAATAATAATAATAAAATTAGCAATAGCAATAGCACTTAGACCAGTGGTTCCCAATCTTTTCTGTACTCTGCATCCCTGGAATGCTTCTGATATATTCTCGCACCTCTTACAAAAGTTTGAAATAACGGCAACGAATTATGCATATACACTATAATTTTGAAATGTCTAAACCCAAGTTTTCGCACCCCCTGGAACATCGTCTCACACCCCCGGTTGGGAACCCCTGACTTAGACTTATATACCGCTTCACAGTGTTTTACAGCCCTCTCTAAGCGGTTTACAGAGTTATCAAAATCTGAGTCCTCATTTTACCGACCTCGGAAGGCTGGAAGGCTGAGTCAACCTTGAGCCAGTCAGAATCGAACTCCTGGAGTGAATGCTGGGTTAGCCTGCAGTACTGCATTCTAACCACTGCCCCACCAAGGCTCATAATGAACCCCTTCAATCTGAAGCAAGTCATCAAGTCGGAACGTCCCTTAGGACCACTGCAGTGCATTGTGACCCTGTCAATGTTCTCACAAGCTTTCTTTGTTTCTTGGCAGATTCATCAAGCTGATTTGTTGTGCCAAAGGCAGTAACCATGAGAGCCACTGATATGTTAAAAAAAATCATTCCCTTCCAATTCATATGCACAGCAAGCCATCCTGTCATCGCTGTGGCTGAGCGGAATGTCTTCTACAATTGCAGTGAATGCTACCAACTCCAGGAGGTGCGACCAGCATGAATTCACAGTGGAGAAGGTTGTTCTCCACTCTTCTAAATGGAAACTCTCTGGATGAACTGGAATTGTATTGCACACCCCGATCTGCCATTTGTTTTAACAATGACCTTCAACATTTTAAATTAACTCAGCATTTTAACGTTTGACACTTTTGCTCAAAGACAAAGCAGGAAACGAGGGTCTTATTATGTTGTCAGTATGTCATTCCTAACCATATGCAGCGCTCTTTCTCTTAGGCCTCCGATTATGCGGTGTCGCAGACTTCCTTCTCTATCCTTCCCGCTGTTATCCAAAACCCACAAGATGGACAGCATGTTTAATATCCTGCAAAGAGAGAAATACACAGGAGGACTCATTCATATTAACAACAATGATTAAAACTGAGTTTTCTCCTGCTCCATTTTCCCCCCTGTTAGTTCTCTTTGTCACAGCCGTCCACGCTGAAAGAACAACGACGACGTGGTACGGGTGACGACGAGGTTTTCTTTACTTCAGAAAAGCCTAGCAGATACAAAGTCAGCATTGGCCGTACACTCCCTTTAGTAAACTCCCTTTTATGATCCTGTAATCCTGTTTAAAAGGGACGCAGTGGCTCAGTGGGTTAGGATGCAGAAAAGATCGGCAGTTTGGTGGGTCAAATCCCGAGTGCTGCGTAGCAGAGTGAGTGCCTGTTACTTGTCCCAGCTTCTGCCAACCTAGCAGTTTGAAAGCACATAAAAATGCAAGTAGAAAAATAGGGACCACTACGGTGGGAAGGTAACAGCGTTCTGTACGCCTTTGGCATCTAGTCATGCTGGCCACATGACCACGGAGATGTCCTCGGACAAGCGTTGGCTCTTCGGCTTTGAAACGGAGATGAGCACTGGCCCCTAGAGTCGGAAACGACTAGCACACATGTGTGGGGGAACCTTTACCTTTACCTTTTAATCCTGTTTACCCTTATTTCAGGGTAAAGTCAGGATGACTGGATGAACCTGAGTGTTTACTGGCCGGATGCCCTTCCTGACTTCTACACAGAGCTCACAGCAAATATTTTTTCTTTATGTCCTAGGAGAGAAACATCTGCCACAACCTAGAATTGAGCTCTCAATCTTCTGAGTGGGAGGCAGGCATCTCACCACTAGGCCACCACGCCAGCACTCAGTTCCCTTATTAATATTTCTATAAGATAGCTATACATGTTATGACTTGCTATTTGCTATTGTAAATTTTGTTATTCATGGCAATGAAATTGTGAATAAGCTCATTAACAGTTCTCATCCTTAAGAAGTATTATTAAACAGCCTGAATCTTCTCGAATTGATTTCACCAGACTGTGTCAGGCTTTAAAGGTGACAACCAGCCTGTTGAATTGGACCCAGAAGCAAATTGGCAATGAATGGCTCTCCCTAAAGAGAGATGACACATTTGCAAATCTAGACTTGCACAAAACCATGTGGACCATCACACTTTGAACCAATTGAAGCTTCTGGATACTTTTCAAGGGTAGTCCCATGTAGAGTGTATTACAGTAGTCAACACAGGTGGTGACTAGGGCATGGGTGACTGTGAGGAAAGCTTGTTGGTCCAGGAAAGGCCATAACTGACACACAACCTGCAGGTGTGCAAAGGCCCTCCTGGCCACAACTGCCACCTCTCCTTGAACAGCAGTCATAAGTCCAGGAAAGCCTCCGGATTACACACCATGTCCATCTTGGGCAGTGCACCCTTATCTAGGACCAAAGCTGGCAATTCTTCATGGGCCACAGAAGCCCAAACCCAGAGCGATTCCATCTTAAATATATCATATATCATGCATCATACATCTTCCCAGGATATATGAATTCCTGCTGCAAGTCATATGTCCTTGAGATAGGTATTTCTTTGCAAATCACCCTTGATTAATGTTGTAGACCATACTGAATACTTTAACAGTGTATGGATCAGGAGTGAGATAAGGAAATGACTTTCAGAATCCATTATGATTTGTCTGTGCCACTGTGCTTCTTATCAGCGGAAGTAAATGCTGTTCAACATCACCAAACAAATCTCTCAAATGCTTTGGTTTGCAACGAACAGCCCAGAATTATTTTTTTAAAGCGATGCTGAACTGACGTACACGATACTGAATTGGCATGGGAAATGTGTTAGATAAATCCAGTTCAGAGAATAAAGCAGCAATTTTATTCTTTAACTTTTGATGGTAGAAGGACACTTAGATATTGCCATGGTTTAGGCTGCAGGGGTAGGCAACTTTGGCTCTTTTATGACTCGTGGACTTCAACTCCCAGAATTCCTGAGCCAGCCATGCTGAGGGGAAAGGGAGAGGTTTCCAAGCTGAGCCATGCTGGCTCAGGAATTCGGGGAGTTGAAGTCCACGAGTCATAACAGAATACGGAGAAGAGCAACAAAGATGATTAGGGGACTGGAGGCTAAAACATAAAAGAAACGGTTGCTGGAATTGGGTATGAAGAGAAGGATGAGGGGTGACATGATAGCAGTGTTCCAATATCTTAAAGAAGAGGGAGTCAAGCTATTCTCCAAAGCACCTGAAGGCAGGACAAGAAACAATGGATGGAAACTAATCAAAGAGAGAAGCAAACTAGAACTAAGGAGAAATTTCCTGACAGTTAGAACAATTAACCAGTGGAACAACCTGCCTCCAGAAGTTGTGAATGCTTCAACACTGGGAGTTTTTAAGAAGAGACTGGACAGCCATTTGTCTGAAATGGTATAGGGTTTACTGCCTGAGCAGGGGGTTGGACTAGATGACCTCTAAGGTCCCTTCCAACTATTACTACTACTACTAGTACTACTACTACTACTACTACCATCATCATCATCATCATCATCATCATTATCTATTGCTGTTACTATTATTATTATTTGACAGTCAATAAAACATTTAACATTCATTTCTTGAATGAGAAGCGAAATTTCTTGAAGAAGAAATTTCGCTTCTCATTCAAGAAATGAATGTTAAATGTTTTATTGACTGTCAAATAATAATAATAGTAACTTCTTCTTCTTCTTCTTCTTCTTCTTCTTCTTCTTCTTCTTCTTCTTCTTCTTCTTCTTCTTCTTCTTCTTCTTCCTCCTCCTCCTCCTCCTCCTCTTTCTCCTCCTCAAGGAAAAAAATTCAAAAGTTGCCTTATGAAAAAGCAGCTTTGAGTCAACTATTCCAGAAGCATATGCATCTCTGCAATCCTTCTCCATGATGGAAGCCTGTCACAGCCTATTTGTTCCATAGCTGTGAAGACTCTATTGCTAAAAGCTGTTAAATGGTGGATAACCCAATCTGCAAAATACGATTTTCCGCTTGCACTTAAAGGTGGGCGAACATCTTTTTTTAGCATACGGTACGTAGTTCTCCTTCCGCCTGCAGACCTCAGGTTACATTCTTCCCTAAATTTCTGATGTTCCACATCAAGGTTTTGCAGCTCTTCAGGATAATCACTGGACATAAAAACATGGCTTATTTTTGAGCGCTGAGTCAAATTCTTTCCAGTTACGTTTGTGTTAGAAATTGGAACAAAGCTGGCAATTTCATCACAATCACTGCAGCTTGACAGATCTTGTCGGCAGCCCATTTTCTCATTAGTGGGCAGTTTTATATCTACCCACCTTCCTGTTCCTGGGCTCAAGCCAACCATTATTTCTCTCCACCCACAAAGTCTCCTCGGGCTTTCTATAAATGGAGCTCAACTCTTCCTGAATGCCTTTTACTGAACATTTTTTCTTCCCCCTCCAATTCGCCCACTGTAGCAACATGCCACCATGGTCACTGCAACTGATAAGAGTGCCGGGGGCAAAATGGTAAACAAGCTACCATGTCACTTTCACAGTTTACAGAGGCTTTTGAGTGCAGCAGATGCATGTTAGAATGAGGCTGGACAGGTTTGGGATGTTTGGGAGGGAGAGTGGTTTATGAATCATTAGACAAATGCATATATTGGCAAATTTAGATGGAAAATGCGCTGGCAAATTCTTCTTCTCCTCCTCCTCCTCCTCCTCCTCCTCTTCCTTTTCCTTCTCCTTCTCCTCCTCCTCCTCCTCCTCTTCCTCCTCTTCTCCTCCTCCTCTACCTCTCCTCCTCCTCCCCTCCTCCTCCTCCTCCTCTTCCTCCTCCTCTTCCTTCTCCTTCTCCTCCTCCTCCTCCTCCTCCTCCTCTTCTCCTCCTCCTCCTCCCCTCCTCCTCCTCCTCCTCCTCCTCCTCCTCCTCTTCTTCTTCTTCTTCTTCTTCTTCTTCTTCTTCTTCTTCTTCTTTTTCTCCTCCTCCTCCTCCTCCTCCTCCTCCTCCTCCTCCTCCTCCTCCTCCTCCTCCTCCTCCTCCTCCTCTTCTTCTTCTTCTTCTTCTTCTTCTTCTTCTTCTTCTTCTTCTTCTTCTTCTTCTTCTTCTTCTTCTTCTTCTTCTTCTTCTCCTCCTCCTCCTCCTCCTCCTCCTCCTCCTCCCCCTCCTCCTCCCCCTCTCCTCTTCACCCTCCCCCTCCCCCTCCTTCTTTCCTCTTTCAGAACATAAGGACGTATTTAAGGTAAAGGTTTACCCTGCTCAGTCTTGTCCTGCTGCTCATGTCCAATTCTAGAAACCAGTGCTTATCTCCTCTTCCTAGCCGAGGGAGCCTGCATTGTCCAAAGATACTTTCGTGATCATGACTATATGCTATGTGCACCTGAAGGCAGGACAGGAAGCAACGGATGGAAACTAACCAAGGAGAGAAGCAACCTGGAACTAAGGAGAAACTTCCTGACAGTGAGAACAATTAACCAGTGGAACAACCTGCCTCCAGAATTTGTGGGTTCTCCATCACTGGAGTTTTTAAGGGGAGGTTAGACAACTATTTGTCTGAAATGGTATAGGGTTAGACTAGTTGGGCTAGAAGACCTCCAAGGTCCCTTCCAACTCTGTTATTCTGTTATTACTGGTTCTTGGTACTCTCTGAGCTTGGTTGTTTTCTTGCAAATGTTTCATTACCCAACTAGATAACATTATCACCAATTCTGTTATTATTCTGTTATTGTCCAGTCATACAGACCCTGAGTTTATATAATCCAAACACAACTATGTTATGGCTCAGGGCCCCAAATTATTATATTCTCATTATAATATAATAATATTATATTATTATATTAAATTATTAGTGTTAAGCATATGCTGTTAGCCTACAATGTTGGGTTGAAAATATATTAACCATAATGCTATGTCTTTAAGTTGTTAATTGGCCAATGGGTGTGTAAGTGTTCTCATGGCCATAAGAGGAAGCTAGTAACGTAGCTTCTCTCTCTCTCTGAATTCACTGATCTCTACTATTACTGTTTTTGCTCTGCTGTTGGTTTACTACTGTTGTAAACCTGAACTGTGTATTGACCTCTGGACCGGTAAGAAGACTATTGTATTTGTATTGCTACTTGGACTGTTTATTTTTGACTGTGCATTTTTGTTTTTACACCACCTCAAAGTAAAATACTTTTTGCTTTTACAACTCAGTGTACTTCTGTGTGTGACTCTTACTGCTCTCAGTACCCTTCCTTGTCTGTGCAACTCTTTGGTAGCACAAGGAGACCTGTGCACAACAAATTCCTTAACAATTAGAAAGCAAAATCCTGCTGCTTCTCACGGAATATGTCTCACCTGCTAATAATTGGCGTATACAAAACAAGATATGTTATATGGAATCGCAATGCCTGGAATGAAGTGCCCACTTCAAGGGCATCAAGAGCTGCCTGGGATGACAAGGACGTTGCCACCCAATCCTGACTTCTGCTTGGTGGCTTTCAGGACTGGCCATGCCAGTCAATCACTTCTGCTTTTGAGCCTCAGAACTGAGCCAGTAAAAACAATGTGACATATTTTTTTTAAAAAAATGCTGAAGGCATCTTCCCCAGCTTTTCTTTTATATTCAGAAGAGAGTCTGAATTATTTGTGTCAGCAGGAGGTTGGTTGTTTTTTTTTAAATGAAACCTTCCAGTTTCTTTTTTGTGGTGGGGCCACCAACAACCAAGCTGGAAGAAGAGGATGGGGCTCCTATTCTCCCTTACAGTGTCAGAAGAATAAATTGGGATTCCACCTCGAGCTGGGGTTGCACAAGAATAAATAAAACTGAGATCCAGACGGCTGTGAGGAAAGAAGAAATCTAACATATAACAGGCAAAATAGAAAGAATTACATAGAAAGAATTAGAAATACAACAATTAAATAGAAAGAGAGCCAGTTGGGCCTAGTGGTTAAGGCACTAGACTAGGAAACAGGAGATTGGAAATTCTAGTCACACCTTAGGTATGAAAGCCAGCTGACTGACTTTGGGCCAAGCACCAGAGGACTGTGAGTTCTAGTCCAGCCTTAGGCCTGAAACCAGCTGGGTGACCTTAGGCCAGTCACTGTCTCTCAGCCCAATCCACCTCACAGGGTTCTTGTTGTTGTTGTGTGGGGAAAACATGAGGAAGGTGTGTTGAATATGTTCGCCACCTTGAGGTATTTGTAAAAATAATACAAGTGGGATACAAATAAAACAAATAAAACAAGTAGGGGACTGGAGGCTAAAACACAGAAGGAATGGTTGGTGGAATTGGGTATGTCTGGTTTAATGAAGAGAAGGACTAGTGGTGACATGATAGCAGTGTTCCAGTATCTCAGGGGCTGCCACAAAGAAGAGGGAGTCAAGCTATTCTGCAAAGCAGCTGAAGGCAGGACAAGAAGCAACGGATGGAAACTCGTCAAGGAGAGAAGCAACCTGGAACCAAGGAGAAACTTCCTGACAGTTAGAACAATTAACCAGTGGAACAACCTGCCTCCAGAAGCTGTGAATGCTCCAACAATGGAAGTTTTTAAGTTTGTCTGAAATTCTAGGGTTTCCTGCCTGAGCAGGGGGTTGGACTAGTTGACCTCCAAGGTCCCTTCCATGATGATGATGATGATGATGTAAGGGCAAGAATTCATTTGGTATTGCAAGTTTCTAACCAACTCCTGGTTTCTAGGCTACTGAAAAACAAGAAAGACCAAGTGAGATAGAGAGAAAAAAATGACATTGATGTAGGAAGCAACAAGAAGAGAGTTGGACTGAGTGAAATGCTCAAAAGATCATTTTGCCTCTGGGCTTTTCAGAGTCTTCAAGCAATCCTTAGCATCTGACCCAGAAAAGCACCAAGCATAATTTTTATTCTGATAGAATGATGTGGGGCCTAGAAGAATAATTGCAAATAGAAAGAATGTGAAGAGATGATGGTTTGCTTTTCAGGGGCCTAGCATCCCTTTTTATATAAAAAAATCATATTAAATTATAAATCTATTATTGATTTATTTATAATGAGTCATAATAAAATACATAAATTAAATTAAATAATAAATGAATACATTACATTACATAAAAAGACCAGATTAAAAGATTCTTTATAAACATCTGAAAGGATGGAGTGATTTACCTATTCCAAAACCCACATTTTCTATTGTTTGTGTGTGTCTGTTTTCTGTTCAATTATTCTCCAGATTCTCTGGACAAATCCTTACAGTTTTCCTGGCAAGGTTTTTCAGAAGTGATTTGCCATTGCCTCCTTCTAAGGCTGAGAGAAAGTGACCGGCCCAAGGTTAAGAGGCCAGCTTTCACACCTAAGGCAGTATTAGAAGAATTTGAGGTCCTGTTATGAGCCAGGATCATATATTATTATTATTATTATTATTATTATTATTATTATTATTATTATTATTATTATTATTATTATTATTATTATTATTATTATTATTATTATTATTATTATTATTATTATTATTATTATTATTATTATTATTATTATTATTATTATTATTATTTATTGCATTTATATACCGCCCTTCTCCCTGAGGACTCAGGGCGGTGAACAGGGCATATAAATAGAAATACAAAAGTTAAAAAAGGATTAAATAATTGCCCAATTAAAACAATCACAATATAAAACCCATTAAAACCCTAACGTTCCCCCATCAGGCCAGGCCAGCTTGTTCGAATAAATGGGTCTTTAGCCCGCGCCGGAAAGAGCGAAGATCCGGTGCCATCCGGAGCTCAACCGGCAGTTGGTTCCATAAAGCCAGGGCACCCACAGAGAAGGCCCTCCCCCTGGGGGCCACCAGCCGGCATTCTCTGACCGGAGGCACCCTGAGGAGGCCCTCTCTGTGGGAACGCACAGGGCGGAGGGAAGTCGACGCCGGCAGCAGGTGGTCCCCGAGGTATTCCGGACCCATGCCATGTAAGGACTTAAAAAACATCACCAAGATACTATTTTCCAAAGCACCTGAAAGCAGGACAAGAAGCAACGGATGGAAACTAACCAAAGAAAGAAGCAACCTAGAACTAAGGAGAAACTTCCTGACAGAACAATTAATCAGTGGAACAACCTGCCTCCAGAAGCTGTGAATGCTCCAATACTGAAAGCTTTTAAGAAGAGACTGGACAGCCATTTGTCTGAAATGGTATAGGGTTTCCTGCCTGAGCAGGGGGTTGGACTAGAAGACCTCCAAGGTCCCTTCCAACACTGTTATTCTATTCTATTCTATTCTATTCTATTCTATTCTATTCTATTCTATTCTATTCTATTCTATTCTATTCTATTCTATTCTATTCTATTCTATTCTATTCTATTCTATTCTATTCTATTCTATTCTATTCTATTCTTCACCCTACCATCCAGAGCTAAAGAAGCTTCTTGGATGAGAAGCAAAATGTCTTCAAGAAAAAACAAAGAAAGTCCAGTTGCTTCATGAAAAAAGCACCGTTGGGAAAAACCATGACCTCGATGTGACTGAGAATCTCCATAGACGCAGCAAATCAGGAAGTAAAAAACTTCAGATTTGACTTCTTTGTGACTGATTAGACTGAGGTATTAAAAAAAAAATTCAAAGCAAGATTAATGAAAGAGAGAAACCTTGCAGGGAACAAGTCACACGGATGCTTTCAATTCATCCAAATTGCCAGAAAGTGACTTTGGTGCATGGTAGATAATGAGAGGAGAAAGGCTGAGGGATTAAAAGAGCATAAGCAAAATCCTCTATCTCTGGAAGGATTTCTAGATGTACCAAGGATTGTCTGAGATCAAGACATTTAGATCAAAAGAAATTTAGAGTTGCCTCTGTATTCTGTTAGGAATGTATCTAGGCTCCCCACCGGCTGGAATATAAAAAGACAAGATTTAGGCAATTTATAGTCTGTCTCTTTAATGTCTGTGGTTTCCATGAAGAACAGTTGAATATATTTTACTTCTTTGTTTGATTGCTATTCGGCCTTTCTATTCAGTTGGGGCCTGCAAGGCAACTGGCAATCAATAAACACAGAATACTTTCATCAACCTAATGCTAAAAAAACCTGAATTGTATAATTCAGCTATTTCTTCCTTTTTCAGATTTCCTGTCCTTTGAGAATAAATTCAGCAGGGGTTGTTATGCATAAATCTGTCATACTTTTTTTTTACTCAGTATCCTAATCTACAATCTCAAATTTCTCCTCTGCAAAAGGTTTAGTGCAACCCAGATTTAGAGTTATAGAATCATAGGGCTGGAAGAGACCTGGGAGGTCTTCTAGTCCAGCGCCCAGCTCAAGGCAGGAGACCTTATACCATTGTTGAAGGAAAAGTCTTCATCATGATTTGTCCAAGCTGGGGGGAAAAATGGCAACTGCTTTAGGAAGAAGGTTGCAGTTTATTGAAGAGGAGAGCCAGACAGAAAGATGGCTCTGGAAGAAAAGAGAGTGAGCACATGTAGGGAGTGGGTTTTTATACCCTCTGGAGCCTTTTGTTTGGAGTTGTTTCCTGTTCCTGTTTGAGGCTTTGTATTTCCTGTGTCATGTATTCTGACCTGAGTTTGGGTGTGCCTTTCTGGTATTCTGATGGTGGTGGATTAATCCTATTATGTCCCAAGAGTCATATCCTGCTTCCTTGAGGCTGTAGCTGATGACTCTTAGATCCAGATAGGATCTTGCTTCTTGGCCTGCCCGAGGGTGCTTTGGAGAATAGGTCAACCTCAAAACATCCAAAAGACTCAGCAACCCCAGAAAAAAAACCAGGAGTCATCTACAACATATAACAACCACTATGTAGGACAAAGGGACTCGGTGGCTCAGTGGGTTAGGATGCTGAGCTTGTCAATCAGAATGTTGGCAGTTTGGCGGGTCGAATCTCGAGTGCCACATAACAGAGTGAGCGCCTGTTACTCGTCCCAGCTTCTGCCAACCTAGCAGTTCGAAAGCACATAAAAATGCAAGTAGAAAAATAGGGACCACTTCTCTGCAGCGCTGATTTTTTTGGATGCTGAAAAAGCTTTTGATCAATTGGACTGGCAATTTTTATTTAAGGTACTGGAGAAAATGGAGTTTGGGGATAACTTTTTGCAACCTATTAGGGCAATATATCAGAAGCAAACAGCTCAAATAATAATTAATGATAATTTGACAGAAGCATGTAACATTGAAAAGGGGACAAGACATGGGTGTCCGTTGTCACCTTTGTTGTTTGTGTTAACATTGGAAATATTATTGATTAAGATAAGAGACTCAAATAAAATTAAGGGAATTAAAATAAGAGGTCAAGATTATAGATTGAGAGCGTTTGCGGATGACTTGGTTATTACTTTAAGTCAACCGACCTACTCAGTTGTAGATTTGATGGAGATAATATTGTTATATGGAAAAGTTTCTGGATTTAAGATAAATATGCAAAAAAACTAAAATATTGTCTAAAAATATGACTACAGAACAAAAGGCTGTTTTAGAAGAACTAACTGGATTTGAAATAGTTAAAAAGACTAAATATTTGGGGGTATATCTTTCAGCTTCAAATGTGAAATTATATAAAAATAATTATGAATTGTTATGGTTAAAAATACAAAAAGAGTTAGATAGTTGGAAAAAATTACAATTATCTTTATTGGGAAGAATTGCAGCAGTGAAAATGAATGTTTTGCCAAAGTTTTTATTTTTGTTTCAAATGATACCTATACTTAAAAAAGATTCAAATTTGGAGGAATGGCAGAAAGGTATTAATAAATTTGTTTGGGCAGGGAAAAGACCAAGAGTAAAATTTAAGATAATGCAAGATGTACGTGAAAGAGGTGGTCTTAAAATGCCCAATTTTGAATTATATTATGAGGCTGCTGCTTTATCATCAATTAGTGATTGGTTTAATTCAACACAAGGGAGATTATTGAATATTGAGGGTTGTGATTTGTTATTTGATTGGCATGCATATTTATTGTATGACAAGAAGGTGGATAATGTTTTTAAGACACATATATTAAGGTATGCTCTGTTGTGAGTCTGGAAAAAGTATAGACATAAGTTAAATTATAAAATACCAATTTGGGCAATACCTAAACATGCAATAGAAAATATAAATGTGGGATTTAAACATGATGTGACTACATATAAAGAAATTCTTAGGATGGAAAGGAATGTGTGGCAATTGAAGCCATATAATATTTTAAAAGAAGGGAAAATAGTACAAACTTGGTTCCAGTATGGGCAGTTACAAGCTAGATGGAAGGAAGATCAGAAAGTTGGTATTTCGATAACTGATGAAAATTTGGTAAAACAAATTAGAGATCAAGGTCAAGCACATATAAGAAGGATATATAATGCATTGATAGAAATAGACTCAGAAACGGAACTTGTTAATGATTGTATGATAAAATGGGCCCAGAATTTTCAGGATGTCATAACAATGGATACTTGGGAAAAGATATGGGTTAGAAATGTAAAATTTACACAGGCTCAAAATTTAAGAGAGAATTTTTATAAAATGTTTTATAGATGGCATTTAGATCCAAAAAAAATTAGCAAGTATGTATCCGAACTGTCAGCTTAAATGTTGGAGGTGTGGTTGTGATGATGCAACGTATTATCATATATGGTGGACTTCTAAAAAAGTCAAAGCTTTTTGGATTAAAATTTGGTGGAACATGCAGAAGATAGTTAAGAAAAGGATAAGGTTTTCTCCACAGTTATTTCTGTTGGGTATTATTACAGATTGTACTGTTATAGATACTAAATTGATGTTGAATTTAATTACTGCAGCAAGACTTTTAGTAGCGCAATATTGAAAGAAGGAGGCACTGCCTACTATAGAAGAGTGGACTTAAAAAGTTTCAAACCTGGCGGAAATGGCAAAGATTTCAGCATATTTGAAAGAACAATCGCAACAGAGATACATTGTGGAATGGAGAAGATGGATCGAGTATATTCAGAATAAATATGGGACTAAAAAGTTTCATTTAGCATATGAATAAGTATTAGTTTTATATGATGTATTATTAGGTATTCATTATTAGTTAGTTAGTTATGTTTAAGGGGAGTTAAAGTGCGATAGAATTTAATGTGGTTGTTTTTAGTTAGTTAGCATATTTTAGCTTTAGTTTGTAAAAGTTAATACCCTGTATTCAGCTCTGGGAAGTCAGGGGAGGGAGGGTGAAGGAGGGTAAGTGGGGGGAGGGGGAGGGAGGGAGTTTATGTTTTTAAAATGTATTTTAAAACTTTTCAATAAAAAAAAGAAAAATAGGGACCACAGCGTTCCGTGCGCCTTTGGCGTCTAGTCATGCCAGCCACATGACCACGGAGACGTCCTCAGAGAAGCGCTGGCTCTTCGGCTTTGAAATGGAGATGAGCACCGGCCCCTAGAGTCGGAAATGACTAGCACACATGTGTGGGGGAACCTTTACCTTTTTTATGTAGGACAAACAGGCAGAAGACTGGCAGAATGCATCCATGAACACCAACTGGCAGTCAAAAGGCAGGATGATTTTTTTTAAAAAAATTTCACAACATATAGGGCGATTTAACCATAGTTTAAATTGGGAAAAGGTGAAAATCCTAGACCAGGCCAAATCCAAAAATGCCAGGGAATTTCTAGAAGCCTGGTACTCTGACAAATCAGCCATCAATAGACACATAGACATTAACAACATCTATAGACTGTGCAAAAGAGATAATTAACCAGCCCAAAAAAGACTCCAGCACCTCTCCAGCAGTAATCAGCACTCAGATCAGCATAACTCCAAGGACACCTTCTGACCAACAATCAAGTAAGCTATACCCCAATCAAAAAACTGCCAAAGACCCTGTTATGTACTGGGTTTTGGTGATACACCACATGGGTTGCTGGAGCAGCTAACGGCTCTCCAGCAACCCAGACTAACTGTCTCCTGTCCTGCAATTGGCTAGCCCCAGGCGGCAAGAGTTGGTTCAAACCTACTGGCTGCCACCTAGGGGCTAGACTATATATTGCGGCCGGTTGCAGCCCATGCTTCAGTACAGTTCTAGCAAGAAATAAAGTATGAGTTATCCTGTACTCAGCCTCGTGTCATCATTCCTGCACCAAAGAGCCCACTACTTAACAGAGCCATTAGTAAACAGCCCAAGAAAAAATCCCTATGACCACCCTCAGCCACCCAGACAAGACACCAGAATATAAACTGACAGCAAACAGCACTCCTTACTAGCACTGATGATGTTACATAGTTAATGGTAATGAAATGTCTGCAAGAAAACAAGCAAGCTCAGAGAGGACCAATCAGTTTAACATCAATACCTGGGAAGATCCTAGAAAAAATAATCAAAAAACAGATCTGTGAACAACTAGAAGCAAACAAAGTTATAACTAGTAGCCAGCATGGGTTTGTTAAAAACAGATCATGTCTATCCAATCTTATTTCATTCTTTGATAAAATGACTAAACTAGTAGACCAGTAAAATGCTGTGGATGTAGTACACTTAGATTTCAGTAAGGCATTTGATAAAGTAGACCACAACATACTCCTTGATAAGCTAGAAAAAGATAGAATAGATAGGATCTGTACCTGGCTGACAAACCGTACTAAGCAAGTAGTCCTCAATGGTACCACATCCACATGGAGAGTAGTAAGCAGTGGGATACCACAAGGTTCCATCTTAGACCCGGTACTTTTCAATATCTTCATAAATGAGGAAGAAATTGAAGGGGAACTCATCCAATTTGCGGATGACACTAAACTAGCAGGAGTATACTACACCCCAGAAGATAAACTCAGGATCCAAAAAGATCTTGACAAACTTGAACAACGGGCCTTATCCCACCAAATGAGTTTCAATGTGGAAAAAAGCAAAGTTTTACATTTAGGAAGGAAAAATCAAAGGTACAAGTACAGATTAGGCGAGATCTGGCTAAACTGTGAGAGGGACCTTGGAGTCCTAGTGGACGATCACTTGACTATGAGCCAGCAGTGTGCAGCAGCAGCCAAAAAAGCTAATACAATCCTGGGTTGCATAACAGAGGCATAGAATCAAGATCACGCAAAGTATTCGTATCGCTTTATAAAACCCTAGTAAGACCACACCTGGAATACTGCAGCCAATTTTGGTCACCATATCACAAAAAAGATGTTGAGAGTTTGGGGAAAAAATCAGAGAAGAACAACTAAGATGATCCAAGGCCTGGAGACTAAAACTTATAAAGAACAGCTGCAGGACTTGGGTTTGGCCAGTCTAAAGAAAAGAAGAAATAGGGGAGAGATGATAGCAATATTCCAGTATTTGAGGAGCTGCCACAAAGAAAAGGGGGTCAGGTTTTTCTCCAAAGTACCAGAGGGCAGGACAAGAAACAATGGTTGGAAACTGATCAAAGAGAGAAGCAACCTGGAATTAAGGAGAAACTTCCTGACAATTAATCACTGGAACAGAAATTATGGGCACTCCATCACTGGAGATTTTTTAAGAAGAGGCTAGACAGTCACTTGTCTGAGATGGTAAAGGTTCTCCTCCTTGGACAAGAAGACCTCACAAGGTCCCTTTCAGCTCTATTCTATTCTAAGACCCCACAAGTCAACCTCTGTTAGGTGCAAGAAGTCAGGAACCAGGATCGAGTTCAAAAGTACTACAAGTTTATTTCATGCTCCCTATGCACAAGAATCTGAACTACTAACAGTGAAGGCGAATTGGTGCCAGATAAAAGTCAACAGACTTCAAAAGAGGTTGGACTTTGGTCTCCTACGGAGGCCTAGAGACCACAAATTGATGATGTGTTTGACCCTCCCACCCCCATCCTCAGGTTCTGCCTGGTCATCCCCTACAACCTCTTTTCTGTGAAAGCTCCTCAAGTAGTGGAAGTCAATGGGGAGAACCTTTAATGATTGTATTAGCAATTAGAATTATTAATCAGAATAACAGACTTGGAGGTCTTCTAGTCCAACCCCCGGCTCAACCAGGAAATCTTACACCATTTCAGACAAATGGCTGTCCAATCTCTTCTTAAAAACTTCCAGTGACCCACAAGGTCTGGAGGCAAATTGTTCCACTGACTGTTCTCATTCTCCTTAGTTTTAAGGTTTTTTTCTAATCCCATTTATATCCCGCCCTTCTCCGAAGACTCAGGGTGGCTTACAATTTAAAGCACAAATCAATGTGCTTAGCAATAGCCTTCATTCTATGTATATGCCTGCTTATTAGGGCTTTCGCCCCCCCCCCAAGCGGCATTATTACAAAGTCAGCTTATTGCCCCCAACAATCTGGGTCCTCATTTTACCTACCGCGGAAGGATGGAAGGCTGAGTCAACCTTGAGCCTGGTGGGACGCGAACCTGCACTAATTGCAGGCAGCTGGTGTTACTTAAGGAGGCATTAGCCCACTGCTCCACCAAGTTGGTTCTCTCCTTAATTTTCATCTATTGCTTCTTGTCCTGCTTTCGGGTGGTTAGAAGAATAAGTTGACTCCCTCCTCATTATGACAACCCTTTAGATATTGGAACACTGCTGTCATGTCACTCTTAATATTTATTTTCATTGAACTAGACATACCCAATTCCTGCAACCGTTCGTCACATATGTTTTAGCCTCCAGTCCCCTAATCATCTTTGCTGTTCTTCTTCTGGTCAGAACAAAATGTTAAGGGATGGTTGATGTTTTGCTTCAATTTTGATATTTGTGTTTTGCTGTCAGCTACTTATAGTCAAGTACATACGTCCCTAAAATAACAACATAATAGTCCCAAAGGGGAGGCTGTCCCATGCATGAATATGAAGAACTTGCAAATGATGCCTCTCAAAGTAAGACTTGAGGTGCACGGAAGACCCACTATGTGTGGTCTTTTGACACCACTGCAACTGTTTAGCCTTTCCCACTGCAGGGAACTTTTCTTCTTCCTCTCAAAAATCTTACGGACAGAAGGAAGGAGCGAACAGCATTCGCTATGCATACATTTTTATTTTATTTTGTGGGAGAATTCCCTAATAATATCTCCTTTTCCTGTATTGTGACCTGATTTCCCTCCAATGGAAGGAAGGAGTCAAGGAGTTGGCAGCTCCTTTTCTGACTAGCACATTTTATCAAAAGGCAGACACTCTGGTGAGCTGCAGGTCTCTTTAGGCAAGGCATTTTGTGGCTGGGTTGATGTGGGGTTTACATCAAGATTTTGGGGCTGTGTCGGGAGAAGAGAAGGTGGGAAAAGAAGACAGTGTAGAAGAGGAACAGGCTGAACCCAAGGGAGTGGTCAAACGCATCATCACCCATGAGTTCCTGTGCAGCCACAAGAGATTTAAGTCCAGCCTATCTTCAATGCCTCTCTTATCTCCCACTCAGTACTCTTGACTGTTAGTAGGTCAGATTCTTGTAGAGAACTTAAGCTTGCAATAAATCTTTTATACTCGTTTGAACTGCCTGAATCTTCTGATTTCCCAGGTGCTTGACAGACAGGTCGGTTATGCAGCTGCAGATTTTATTTGTTTCTTTGTTCGTTTAATGTCACCCATCTCTCTTGACTCTGGGCAGCTTGCAAGAATTAGGTTGCCTATAAGACAGATCACAGATACCTTATCGATTGTAACATGTTAAAAAAAAAGACACTGTGTGACGAGACCTTCCGAGATAACCTAACGCTTTTTAATCTATGTTGAGTTCAACAACTTCTCCTTCGGTGGTGAAGTTGAAGTCTCATTTTTCCAAAAGCTGTCACTGGGCATGTGCTTTGGACTTTCCTTCGATACTCCTTTCTCCTTGTTTTAAGTGCTGGTGTCAGAATTATCTCCCTTCTTCCTTTGTCCCCCTTTGTTCTTTGTCCTAACCAGAATTCGGGAGGTGGAAGGCATTGCTGGAAGATGATGGCATGTCATTACAAGGAGAATGCATGGAGGTGCTTCCAGTTTTGTGTGTGAAGATGTTGAGTCCATGATGGTGCTGTTGATATAGATGTCTGGGCAAAGTAGACATCCTGTTAGCATCCTTGTCCTGTTATTTCAAGCTGCTTGTGAAAATTTGTTTTAGGTTGGGTCAGTTGTCCGTATGCACAGATGGATCTGCCACTCGGTGCTTGCAAAAGTGCAGTGTCATTGCATTACACAGAAGGTTATTAATCACGTGTGTGAGTGGCTTGAACTGTGAGCTGTAGGGGGCAACCAGAATCTTTTGTGATCTGTCTTTTAATAGGCCCTCCCTCTGAATCAATCTGACCCCATTTATTTATCTATGGATCTTCTTGTGCGGATAGTGCTGTGTCCTGAATGCCTGATTTAATTCCATCAATTGAACATTTCTGTCAGGTGAATCAGAATAAATGTTATTGCTGCTGTTGCTGCTGCAGCATAGAGCCTGCCTCTAGATGACAAATTTGGTAATGTGTTCTGTATGGAAGTCAGGAGCCTGTAGGTGTGTGTTATGCATGATGAAGTATTTTGTACAGCATGGTTTTAATGCATCCATTGCATTAGTTTTATCATGACTTGTTACTTACTTCAGTGACACTGTTGGTGGGGTGGAAACTGTCAAAAGTCAGTTGTCTGAAATACTGTAAGGTTTCCTGCTTGAGCGTAGGGTTGTGCTAGAAGACCTCCAAGGTCCCTCTCACCTCTGTTTTTCGGTTATTCATGATGGAATTTGGTGAAAGGTTCATCCCCGGGGTTCCAGATGATGAAAATAACTTCGGTGTATCTCAAATAAAGCAGGGGATAAGATTTGAGAAAGCATTGTTCTAAGTTGGCTCTCAAGGTGATAACATTAAGGAGTCACACCTGTGCCTGTGGTTGTGCCACTAATTTGCAGGTACAGTGCATGTTGCTTCCAAAGGTGAATTAATTATAGGTGATATAAAGTTACATGGTCTGGTGGCAAAGTATGCTATTTTGGCATCCGTGATGATGTTTTGAGTGGTGTGAAGTCTATGCTTGTGAGGTATGATGGTGTACAGTGCCTCAATATCCATCCATGGTGGCTAGAATGACACCGTTATGGAATTCAGTCTTTTGGGGGAAGTCTGTGAGGTCTATTATGTACAGTAGCTGGAAATGCTGGTCAGATAAAGTCTGATGAGAGAGTGCATGAAACCTGATATTACATCTTTGACTGTCGCCAAGCTTGAGACAATGGGATGGCACACACTACCTGGTTTGTGAAAAGAAACTGGTTATCTCTGAAAGAAATCTCTTAGGCGTAAGAGTGTAATTGAACCAGTTTGGTGTAGTGGTTAAGGTTCTGGCCTAAAAACTAGGAGACAGTGAGTTCTAGTCCCAGTTTAGGCACAAAATCCAGATGGGGTGACTTTAGGCCAATCACCAGGAGAGTGTGAGTTCTAGTCCCATCTTAGGCATGAAAGCCAACTGGGTGACTTTGGGCCAGTCATTCTGTCTCAGCCCAACTCACTTCACAGAGTTGTTGTTGTGGGGAAAATAAAAGGAAGAAGAAATTATATATATTTGCCACCTTGAGTTATTTATAAAAATAATAAAGGTGAGATTAGAAATCTAATCAATCAATCAGTCAACTACTCACCAATGAATACTGTCATACATCAGACTAAAAAAAAAATCCTTTCCTGGTTGCCAAAGGAATCTCCATAGTTACTCTTTCTAGGAACAGAAGAAGCTAACCGTGCACCTATCCAGTGTAGTGTATCTTGTTGACAGTAGAACAGGACAATTTTCTCAGCTGCTGTTTCCTAAGATTTGACTTTAAAGTCTAAAGGTTAAATCATGGGAACTGGACTAATTTTTTTGCTAGTCTGAAGGTCAGACAAGCACCTGAAGGCCAGACAAGGAATAATGGATGGAAACTGATCAAGGAGAGATTCAACCTGGAAATAAGGAGAAATTTTCTGACAGTGAGAACAATCAACCAATGGAATAGACTGCCTTCAGAAGTTATGGGAGCTTCATCACTGGAGGCTTTCAAGATGCAACTGGACTGCCATCTGTCAGAAATGGTGTAGTGTCTCCTGCTTGGGGGGGGAGTTGGACTAGATGACCTGCAAAGTCCCGTGCAACTCTGTTCTAAATATTCTAAATATTTAACATTTTGCTGCTCATGAAAGCAGCTTCCTCAGTCAGAAAAAGTTAGGCAGAGAGTTGTTGGAATGTGCCAACTCTTGCCCCACCAACTTCAGGGGTTTCCTCCCCAAAATGTATTACAATATATGGATGAAGAGTCTCAGTCATCCAGGCCAAGGTGTCTAAAGGTTAAATCATGGCAACTGACTTGACTTCGTCCCAACAGGTACCACTTTGTGCCTTCAAACTGTGGTAGAGATGTACTGAAGGAAGACAAGAGAGATGGACGAGGGGGCCTCACACATTGTTTGGAGACCTTCATGACTCTCATCTCTCTTGACCATCAAGGTTCCAGGTGAAATGGAATAGAGAAGAGAAAGTGAGGGAAACAGGATGCATTGAATACAAAACAAAAATGGAATTCATTTTTAAGATTTGACTTATCAAAAACACAAGAGCTTGATTTTGTAACTATCATATGGAAGACTAAACAGTTAGGATCATCCTATATGGTTGGTAATCACTCTATGATTATAGAATGTAACTTTTTGCTAAAGCGAAAGGAAGTGGGGGGAAAAACTCAGAAATTCTACAGATTCATAAAGAGAACATTCAGAATCATCCAGAGAGACCCCAAAACAGTTAAGCAAAAGGCACTTTCAGCTCAGCACTGCATGTAGCTTCCCCCTGTTAATATTGGCCATTGTATTTATGGCATATCATTTTCCATTTCTTTAATGGAACCAAGAATAAAAAACAGGGAATGGGAAAAGAACATGCAGTGACTTTTGAAAAAGTTCCATAAAATATACCCATAATTTAGGCATTGGGCTCTGCTATTATTCAACTTCAGTGTGCAGCAGGTTTATAGATTCATCAAAGGGATATATGGCTGAACAGTAGGCAATCTAATGATTATCTGTTGTTTGCAGTTTTCCCAAGGGAAAATCTCATTTTTGGTCTGCTCTGGAGTGAGTCGAGAAAATCAGAAGACCTGCAGAATGAATCCAATGCGGTTTTCAGCTCCAGAAGCAGAAAAAAGGAATTAATGAATAGCTAAAACTCTCAAGCAGCAGCGCTATTTTGAATTAGGGACATCAAACCCCAGGAGTGTGGAAACCTCAAGCCCATTTTGGTAGCGCTCCCCCCTGTGTTCTTTAGGGTCAGCAGCCAAAATAACAATTTTCCCTGGTGTAATTTCACTCTCCTTTTTTATGAGCTACAGTTTAAATTAGGTATCTCCGAGGGGGAAGCACATCACTGGGTAAATCTGTCCACCCAAAGGCCACAGGGGGCAGCCCTGCCTGAATGTCATTGCAACATCATTAACCCCATCATCGTTCGACACGGAAAACATGTCAACATAGCCAAAACGTGCAGAGCAAGACTTCTGAAATCCTTTTCACTCCCTTTACCCACAATGGCCATAGGGGGCATTAGTATTTGCCTACTGCGTTGGGTCTAGTAGTGTTTCTGACTCCTCCTATATTGCATCTCTCTGTGTTAATGGGTCTATGAGTCCTGGGAGTATGGATGGACGGCAGATGTTCCGCTCTGGGTCACATGACTAGGACAGGAGGCTTCTTGGATTGGACCAGTTGGCAACATTCTGAACTACTGCCAATCATAGGAACACTTGTGGGAGGGTTAGATTGGAATATTCAGGGGTCATCTCCAGAAATATCCAGGTCTGTGGTGTCCTTGGTGCTGAGTTTAGTTGTTTTCTTGCAGATATTTCATTACTCAATTAGGTAAGTTAGTAGCATGGATGATGCTGCCTAACTGGTTAACGAAATGCCTGCAGGAAAACAACCAAGCTCGGAGAGCACCAAAGTCACCACAGTTCAACTTTGAGCTACTGTCAACTCTTCTTTTCTATTAATGTCCATTCTCAAACATGAGCTTTCCTTTTCTCTCTTTCTTGAAGAGAGCTGAAGAATCTTCTTGGGTGAGAGGTGGAAAGCCTTCGAAGAAAAACAAGAAAGTCCAGTTGCCTTGTGAACAAGCACTTTCAGGATAGCTATGACTTGGATGGCTGAGGATGTCCACAGACAAGATCATGTGAAGTATTCATACTGCTTGATAAAGCTTTGGTAAGATCAAATCTGGAATGCTGCATCCAGTTTTGGTCACCACGTTATAAAAAAAGATGTTGAGACACCGGGGAAAAGTGCAGAGAAGAGCAACAAAGATGGTTAGGGGCTGCATGAAAGCAGTGTTCCAATATCTAAAGAGCGGCCAACAGAGAAGAGGGTGTCAGCCTATTTTCCAAAACACCCAAAGGCAAGAAAAGAAACAACAGATGGAAATTAATCAAGGAGAGATCCAACCTAGAACTAAGGAAAAATTTCCTGACAGTGAGAACAATCAACCAGTGGAATAGGTTGCCTTCATCCGAATAGCTTGCTCTGTTCCACCACTGGAGGCTGTTAAGAAGAGACTGGACAGCCACTTAATTGAAATAGTATATAGGGTTTCCTGCTTGAGCAGGCAGTTGGTCTAGAAGACCTCCAAGATACCTTCCAGCTCTGATATTCTATATTCTAAGTTTCCATTAAATGTTAAGGAATTGTATTATAAGGGACTATGCAAAATTTTCAAAGTGGCTTCAAAGTGATGAGAAAATTGTAACAATACCAGCTGAAACGCCATTTCTCCCCTCTGTTAAAGGTAAAGGTAAAGGTTCCCCCGCACATGCATGCTAGTCATTTCCGACTCTAGGGGCCGGTGCTCATCTCCGTTTCCAAGCCAAAGAGCCAGCGCTTGTCTGAGGACATCTCCGTGGTCATGTGGCTGGCATGACTAGACACCAAAGGCGCACGGAACGCTGTTACCTTCCCACCGTAGTGGTCCCTATTTTTCTACTTGCATTTTTACGTGCTTTCGAACTGCTAGGTTGGCAGAAGCTGGGACGAGTAACAGGCGCTCACTCTGTTACACGGCACTCGGGATTCGACCCGCCAAACTGCCGACCTTCTGATCGACAAGCTCAGCATCCTAACCCACTGAGCCACCGCGTCCCCTCTGTTAGGTGGGTACAAATGAAAGAGAGCAAAGGGAGAGAGTGGGTCTTCAAGGAGGCATGTAAATGTAGGGTGCAGCCATTTAAAGAATGGCTGGAGGCCCACAATTCCTGGTGGCACTTTCTCAAACGGCAACCAAATAAAACTGCAGCTTTAATTCTGGAGATATATTACGCAGGTTAGAATATGCAAATGACACAGGCAGCTAATGCTCTTTAAGCAGCGTTTATGGAAAACCAATCCTTGCTTCACTTGAAAAGGTGGGTATGAGGCTAAAAGAAGGGCCTTGTTCTAAAGCAAGATATATGAAGAAAATGTTTTCACTCTGCCCAGGCAAGAGCAATCTGGAAAACTGAAACGAATGTTTCATATTGAAGGGAGTAGAGAATTGATCCAATTTAACCTTCTTAAAAAGGGACGCAGTGGCTCAGTGGGTTAGGACGCTGAGCTTGTCGATCGGAAGGTCGGCAGTTTGGCGGGTCGAATCCCGAGTGCCGCATAACAGAGTGAGCGCCTGTTACTCGTCCCAGCTTTTGCCAACCTAGCAGTTCGAAAGCACGTAAAAAATGCAAGTAGAAAAATAGGGACCACTATGGTGGGAAGGTAACAGCGTTCCGTGCGCCTTTGGCATCTAGTCATGCAGGCCACATGACCACGGAGACATCCTCGGACAAGCGCTGGCTCTTCGGCTTTGAAACGGAGATGAGCACCAGCCCCTGGAGTTGGAAACGACTAGCACGCATGTGCGGGGGAACCTTTACCTTTACCTTTATATATATGTTTGTGTGTGTGTGTGTGTGTGTATCATGTGTATATGTGTGTTATGTATGTGTATGGGTAGATATATACTTATTTTTGAGAGCAGGCAACAAAATTTCATTTTTAATGTGGGCCCGTGTGCTCACAGTAAAAAATAGTAAAAAATGACAATAAAGGTTCTCTTAACTTATCAAAGCTAAGCAAGATCAGACTTGATTAAAGTTTGGATGGGAGCAATTAGGATTATGGAAGAAAGATTATAGGAAACAACCATGAGTTGTTGGTTTCCCCCACAACATTCCTCAAGGCATATTTTAATATAATGGTGCTGATAGATATCACTTATCTATCTGCACATACATTCTTCCTTCTATTTGCGCTTCTCAAATATTCTGTGAATGCTATAGGGAACCCAGGCGAAGCCTTCTTTGAAGAAAGCTCAGCTCCTAACGACTTCGTGGTTCTACCGAAGCAGTTTTCTTGGCAACAATATGGAAGCAATTTGTCAACTTCCCTTCCCTTCTGTGGTTTTTCATTTATCTCTTTTTTTTCATTATTACTTTCCAGTCTTTCAATAGCCCTGTTATACCTTGGGAGGCTCATGTATTAAACAGATCCTCTTCTGGTTAATTTCTAAGTGAAAACAAGGTACAGCACCTCCTGAGCTACATTGAAAATGACAAAATACAAGAGAATGCTCTTTTTTTTTTGGTTCTTATCCAAGATGTAGCAGAGGGGTGACAAATTTTTGCAGCCCTGGGCTTAAACTTCTCTCTCTTCCTCTCCCTCCATCCCTCTCTCTTTCTCTCCCTCTCCCCCTCCCTCCCTCTGCCTCTCCCTTTCTCCCTCCCTGTCCCTTTCTCTGTCCCTCCCCTCTCCCTCTCCCTCCCTCTTTCTCTCTCTCTGCCTCTCCCCCTCCCCCTCTCTCCCTCTGCCTGCCTTTCTCCCTCCCTCTCCTTTTCTCTCTGTCCCTCCCCTCTCCCTCTCCCTCCCTCTCTTTCTCTCTCTCTACCTCTCCCCCTCCCTCTCTCTCCCTCTGCCTCTCCTTCTCCTTCCCTCTCTCTCTCCCTCTCCCTCTCCCTCCTTCTCTCTCTTTTTCTCTCTCTACCACTCCCCCTCCCTCTCTCTCTGCCTCTCCCTTTCTCCCTCCTTCTCTCTCTCTCCCCTGTCATTCTCCCTCCCTCTCTCTCTCCCTCTAACTTTCTCCCTCCCTCCCTCTCCCTCCCTCTCCCTCCCTCTCCCTCTCTCTCTCTTTCTCTCTCTCTGCCTCTCCCCCTCCCTCTCTCTCTCACTGCCTCTCCCTTTCTCCCTCGTTCTCTCTCTCCCCTGTCCTTCTCCCTCTCTCTCTCTCTCCCTCTCCCTTTCTCCCTCTCTCCCTCTCCCTCCCTCTCCCTCCCTCCCTCTCCCTCTCTCTCTCTTTCTCTCTCTCTGCCTCTCCCCCTCCCTCTCTCTCTCACTGCCTCTCCCTTTCTCCCTCCTTCTCTCTCTCCCCTGTCCTTCTCCCTCCCTCTCTCTCTCCCTCTCCCTTTCTCCCTTTCTCCCTCTCTCCCTCTCCCTCCCTCTCCCTCTCTCTCTCTTTCTCTCTCTCTGCCTCACCCCTTCCCTCTCTCTCCCTCTGCCTCTCCCTTTCTGCCTCCCTCTCTCTCTCCCTCCCCTCCCTCTCTCCCTCTCTCCCTCTCCCTCTCCCTCCCTCTCCCTCTGCCTCTCCCTTTCTCCCTCCCTCTCCCTTTCTCTCTGTCCCTCCCTCTCTCTCTTTCTCTCTCTCTGCCTCTCGCCATCTTTCCCTCTCCCTCTGCCTCTCCCTTTCTCCCTCCCTCTCCCTTTCTCTCTGTTCCTCCCCTCTCCCTCTCCCTACCTCTCTCTCTTTCTCTCTCTCTACCTCTCCCCCTCCCTCTCTCTCCCTCTGCCTATCCCTTTCTCCCTCCCTCTCCCTTTCTCCCTCTCTCCCTCTCCCTCTCCCTCCCTCTCTCTTTCTCTCTCTCTGCCTCTCGCCATCCCTCCCTCTTCCTCTGCCTCTCCCTTTCTCCCTCCCTCTCCCTTTCTCTCTGTCCCTCCCCTCTCCCTCTCCCTCCCTCTCTTTCTCTCTCTCTACCTCTCCCCCTCCCTCTCTTTCTCTCTGCCTCTCCCTTTCTCCCTCCCTCTCTCTCTCCCTCTCCCTCTCCCTCCTTCTCTCACTTTTTCTCTTTCTGCCTCTCCCCCTCCCTCTCTCTCTCTCTGCCTCTCCCTTTCTCCCTCCTTCTCTCTCTCTCCCCTGTCCTTCTCCCTCCCTCTCTCTCTCCCTCTCCCTTTCTCCCTCTCTCCCTCTCCCTCCCTCTCCCTCTCTCTCTTTCTCTCTCTCTGCCTCTCCCCTTCCCTCTCTCTCCCTCTGCCTCTCCCTTTCTCCCTCCCTCTCCCTTTCTCTCTGTCCCTCTGCCTCTCCCTTTCTCACTCCCCCTCTCTCTCCCTCTGCCTCTCCCTTTCTCACTCCCTCTCTCTCTCCCTCCCCTCTCCTTCTCCCTCCCTCCCTCTCTCCCTCCCCTCTCCTTCTCCCTCCCTCTCTCCCCCTCTCCCTCCCTCCCTGTCTCTCCCTCTCTCTGTCCCTCCCCTCTCCCTCTCCCTCCCTCTCTCTTTCTCTCTCTCTGCCTTTTCCCCTTCTTCCCTCTCTCTCCCTCCCCTCTCCTTCTCCCTCCCTCTCTCTCTCTCTCTCTCCCTCTCCCTCCCTCCCTCTCTCTCCCTCTCTCTGTGTGGGCATGCAAAGTATATGTTCTCATATCATGAAAGGACTGGGTAGGGATACTATTTTCACACATACAGTATTTGTCAAAACATATTTAAACTTTCCTTCCAAAAAAACAGAAGGGGGCTTAAGTGGTAACTGGTGGCGTATACTATACATCTGCAGGCCAACCCAACCACTCTTGGGATACTCTAAAGAACCCAAAAATTGGTGCTGGAGGGGGCAAACTTCCTATATTCCCACTTACATTAATCTTGAGGTAAACAACCTTTATAAACATTAGCAAATTGTCATAATCGTCTGGGAGATAGAAATCGGCTTCAGTCCAGTGTTCACAGAATATGTAGATCTGGAATATTATGTTCCAAGTATTATTGCACAACGTATGCCGCATACAATTTGGGAATAGGACAATGTTGCTAAGCAACATCTAAGATAAAGTTAACTTTCTAGCATGCCCAGGAAACTAGCCCAAGATGATATATTAACTGCCATAGTAATAAGGTTGTCCTCGTTAATGCTGCATTGGGATTCCTTTGTCCCAAACTTAGGGTCTTTATCTCCTTCTGATAGCGTTCCTTGTTGGAGCAAGGCATCATGGGAAAATGGCATTGTGGGAAAGCATGTTGGGTGGTTATGCTCCAACGTTGAAAATACTTGCTTCAGAAGAGATATTTAGGGAGGACAGAATGGATACCCATTGAAAAGAGGGATTTTTACTGCAGAAGGGTTATTATGTTTTGTCCTACTTCGTCATAATGGTGGAAGCTTATCCGTTACTGGTAGCCTTGTCTGGTCAGCAATATGGCAAAGTGGAAACCAGCCAGTTCTTTCTGGGTGTAGGCACTGCTGCTGTTTTCCTTAGGTCAAATGACATTTTTGGACATCCACCACTGTATCCATATCACTTCTTTCTTTCTTTCTTTCTTTCTTTCTTTCTTTCTTTCTTTCTTTCTTTCTTTCTTTCTTTCTTTCTTTCTTTCTTTCTTTCTTTCTTTCTTTCTTTCTTTTTCTTTCTTTCCTTCTTTCTCCGCCACCTTCTTCCTCCTCCCCTCCTCCTCCTCTTCTTCTTCTCCTCCTTCTCCTTCTTCTTCTCCTCCTCCTTCTCCTCCTCCCTCCTTCTCCCTCCTTCTCCTCCTCCTCTCCTCCTCCTCCTACTCCTCCTCCTCCTCTTCTCCTTCTCCTTCTCCTCCTTCTCCTCCTCCCTCCTTCTCCTCCTCCTCTTCTCCTTCTCCTCCTCCTCCTCCTCTTCTTCTTCTCCTCCTCCTCCTCCTCCTCCCTCCTTCTCCCTCCTTCTCCTCCTCCTCTTCTCCTTCTCCTCCTTCTCCTCTTTCTCCTCCTCCTCCTCCTCCTCCTCTTCCTCTTCCTCTTCTTCTTCTTCTTCTTCTTCTTCTTCTTCTTCTTCTTCTTCTTCTTCTTCTTCTTCTTCTTCTTCTTCTTCTTCTTCTTCTTCTCCTCCTCCTCCTCCTCCTCCTCCTCCTCCTCCTCTTCTTCTTCTTCTTCTTCTTCTTCTTCTTCTTCTTCTTCTTCTTCTTCTCCTCCTCCTCCTCCTCCTCCTCCTCCTCCTCCTCTTCTTCTTCTTCTTCTTCTTCTTCTTCTTCTCCTCCTCCTCCTCCTCTTCTTCTTCTTCTTCTTCTTCTCCTCCTCCTCCCTCCTTCTCCCTCCTTCTCCTCCTCTTCTCCTCCTCCTCCTCCTCTTCTTCTTCTTCTCCTCCTCCTCCTCCTCCTCTTCTTCTTCTTCTTCTCCTCCTCCTCCTCCTCCCTCCTCCTCCCTCCTTCTCCTCCTCCTCTTCTCCTTCTCCTCCTCCTCCTCCTCTTCTTCTTCTCCTCCTCCTCCTCCTCCTCCTCCTCTCTCCTTCTCCCTCACCAAGAGACAGTGAGTTTTAGTCCTGTCTTAGGCACAAAAGCTGGCTTGGTAACTCTGGCTCAAATAGGAGGAAGAAGGAGTATTATATATGTTCACTGCCTTGAGTTACCTAAAAGTAAAGAAAGTGGGATAAAAATCTAATAAATAAAATAAAGTGATGCATGGATTCACACTTACCATTTGCCTCCAAATGTCTTCCTGCTTCTAGCTCCATTCATGAAATCTCTAAAGTGGCTATTTTTCAGGCAACAATTGACTGGTCAGTTTTTAAAAAAGTTTTTCTAGGTTTTAAATGCACAGAGGCCATTGGGATCCTCCTTCTTCTTTCTCTTTCTCTCTCTCTTACCCTCCTCCTCCTCCTCCTTCTCCTCCTCCTCTCCTCCTCCTCCTCCTCCTCCTCTTCTTCTTCTTCTTCTCCTCCTCCTCCTCCTCCTCCTCCTCCTCCTCCCTCCTTCTCCTCCTCCTCTTCTCCTTCTCCTCCTCCTCCTCCTCCTCCTCCTCCTCCTCCTCCTCCTCTTCTTCTTATTCTCCTCCTCCTCCTCCTCCCTCCTTCTCCCTTGTTCTCCTCTTTTCCTTCTCCTCTTCTCCTTCTCCTTCTCCTTCTCCTCCTCCTCCTTCTCCTCCTCCTCCTCTTCTTCTTCTCCTCCTCCTACTCCTCCTCCTCCTCCCTCCTTCTCCCTCGTTCTCCTCTTTTCCTTCTCCTCTTCTCCTTCTCCTTCTCCTTCTCCTTCTCCTCCTCCTCCTCTTCTTCTTCTTCTTCTCCTTCTCCTCCTCCTCCTTTTCCTCCTCCCTCCTCCTCCCTCCTTCTCCTCCTCCTCTTCTCCTTCGCCTCCTCCTCCTCCTCTTCTTCTTCTCCTCCTCCTCCTCCTCCCTCCTTCTCCCTCGTTCTCCTCTTTTCCTTCTCCTCTTCTCCTTCTCCTTCTCCTTCTCCTCCTCCTCCTCCTCCTCCTCCTCTTCTTCTTCTTCTTCTTCTTCTTCTTCTTCTTCTTCTTCTTCCTCTTCCTCTTCCTCTTCCTCTTCCTCTTCTTCTTCTTCTTCTTCTTCTTCTTCTTCTTCTTCTTCTTCTTCTTCTTCTTCTTCTTCTTCTTCTTCTTCTTCTTCTTCCTTGTCCTCCTCCTCTTGCCTTCCCTTGGTTTGACTACAGGGTCCCACATCAAACTGTAAATCACACTGTGTGGCATATACCAGTCCAGTAAGTGATTGTTTTCATATAAATCATGCTACACTTCAAAGGCTAGATGGCCTAGGCCTTGGTATCTGAATATAGATCTTCTTAGCATTCATACGTTATTATGCTTATTGTGTTTTTTTAAAAAATCTAGGTGAAATCTTAATACATATTGCAAGTCCAAGTATGATATGCCATATGCTAAATAGATAAATCTCTCAAAAACGCTGCTGAGAAACAAAACAGTGGCCTGCAGACCCAGCTGCCCAGCAATTTAGCACCGGGAAAATGTTGTGAGCCTCACTATTTTTCAGAGTGCACTTGAGTGATCCTATATCTGCCTTCAGCTGAATAAATGATTCTCCCTCTTCAGTCAGATAGAATGAGAAACCTTTCTGCCTATCAAGGAAAAAACAACAACATAAGGGTTAAGGAATTGGGCAAGCTGGTTTGGCAAAAACACTACCTGTTTCAACACCTAATTTAATCAGGAGATTAAGATACTGAAAACGTAATTAAAATAAATCTGGTGTGGCCAGAAGGAAGAAGATTTAAAAAGAAAAGCTGGCCATGTCCCTGAATGTAGGTAGTCCTCGACTTATGACCACAGTTGAGCCTAAAATTTCTGCTGCAAATATAAACAGTTGTTAAGTGAGTTTTGCCCCATTTTATGACTTTCCTGCCACAGTTGTTAAGTGAATCACTGCACTTGTTAAATTAGTAACACAATTGTAAACCAAATCTGGCCCTCCCACTGACTTTGCTTGTCTGAAGGTCACTGCAACCATCATAAATATGAATCTGTTGCCAGGCGTCCAAATTTTCATCACGTGCCCATGGGGATGCCGCAATGGTCGTAAGTGTGAAAAATGATCATAAGTCACTTTTCTCAGCTTGGTCACGAAAAGAATACAGTAGAGTAGAGTAGAGTAGAATGCAGAATAGAGTAGAGTAGAGTAGAGTAGAGTAGAGTAGAGTAGAGTAGAGTAGAGTAGAGTAGAATAGAATAGAATAGAATAGAATAGAATAGAATAGAATAGAATAGAATAGAATAGAATAGAATAGAATAGAATAGAATAGAATAGAATAGAATAGAATAGACCTGGAAGGGACCTTGGAGGTCTTCTAGTCCAGCCCCCCGCTCAAGCAGGAGAACCTATACCATCTCAGACAAGTGACTGTCCAATCTCTCGAGGACTACATGTACTATCTAATTCTTCCTCTCATATATTCTTCCAGTGTGTCACCATTTTCTTCCGACACGTGCTAGAGAGAAACCCTTAACTCTTTCTAAATGTGTCCAGTAACATTCTTTTGTTCAGATGAAGTCTCAGCCTTCTCAATGGAACAATGGCTTTATGATTACTTGCTGCACAAAATGTCACAGAAGCCAATTTGTCAAGTCCACCTCCAGTGAAAGCTCTAACAAGATAATAAGTATCACTAGTGATTAAGGCAGAAGATGGAGATTGCACAAGACAATACTGTAATATGCAAGGAAAATTGAACGGTCTCAGAAGCCCTGGGCATAATTTATTCCATTTATAGCTAAGAAACAAGCAGATGACGATCAGCTATACAAGATCAACAGGATTCTAAATTTTGAACTGCTTCCCCCTCCCGTTTTAAAAGCCACATACATACAGTAATAGGGACACTTAAAATTTTCTTGAACCACCAGGGTTTAGAAAGTTTGACTGGCCTTATTCCGTTTAGTTTTGCATAGGCCAAAAGATGAATCTGGATAGTTGGTGGGTCCACCATTACCTTAGTACGCTGTGTGAGCCAGGTCATAATGTTAAAACATAATATGATTTATTTGCTTGAGGAATTGTACGATTCGGGAAAATGATGATTGTATTTCGGTAACTCCCATTTCCAGGATTAGAGTATTATGTGAATTCAATGGCCAAGTGAGAAGCTGTTGTCCCAAGATAGGTAAAAATGGATTTCCATCCAAAGGGGGTTTTTTGTAGAAGCTCTTGATCATCAATATCTAGCTGAGCAATTAGATCCTATGTGGTTTTTCGTCATCAAATTGGAGATCATGGAGAAAAAGTGAGCTGGAACAGAACAGAATAGAAGACTGTAGGGCAGGGTTAGGCCACCTCGGCTCTTTTATGACTCATGGACTTCAACTCCTAGAATTCCTGAGTCAGCATAGCTGACATAGCATAGCTGACTCAGGAATTCTGGGAGTTGAAGTCCATGAGTCATAAAAGAGCCGAGGTTGCCTACCCCTGCTGTAGGGGAATAGTTTCAGTTCTTTTTGTCTATTTTGATATTCAAAGCGTATTTAACACAGAGAAGCTTTGTGAAGAATCTAAAATGACCAGCCTTCAAGTCTTTTTAAAGCCTTATTTTCAGTAACGTTCCTTTTTCTTTTGCCTTTTTTTTAAAACAAACAAACAAACAAACAAACGTATTCTTCCTGCACCAAAGATGCTTTTTCATGAGGCAACTGGACTTGCTTGTTTTTCTTTGAAGACGTTTCGCTTCTTGTCCAAGAAGCTTCTTCAGATCTGACTGGATGGTGGGGAATGGAAGGACGGAAAAGGAAGTCCTTTCATTCCCCATCGCCCACCATCCAGAAATTGTTATTCTGAAAATTACCACTTATGGGACTACAGAGAAAACCTTTGGAACTTCTTCTCCTCTGAAGTGAGTTTGAAACTGGTCTTTGTCAAGTGCTTTTCAGAGGACTAGGAGAGTACAGGAGTGCCAAAATTTGGGTGTGTGGGTCAGGGTCAGTAGGTCAGGGCTGCCATGAAAAAGACATGCTTCTTAGGTCCTATCAAATGGCACATTTAAGGGAAGGGACTAGGAGTGTGTGCATACCCTATCTCAGACATGTCAAACACAAGGCCCGGGGGCCGGATCCAGCCCGTGAAGTGGTTTCATGTGGCCCGCGAAGCCATCCTGGAAACAGTGAGGGAACGGCCCCCACTGCCTTGGCCCTGGCCCAGAGACCCTCCTTCTGCCAGAGACCCTCAGATCTGTCCCACTCCTGCCCAGGCCCCCATAGGCACCCTTGATGCGAACGATGTAGAGCTGGCCACGCCCACCCAGCAGGCCATACGCACTCTAGCCACGCCCACCCGGTAGGCCACGCCCACCCTGGCCATACCCACCCGGCCCCCTGAGGGCAACCACAATGCTGATGCGGTCCTCAATGAAATTGAGTTTGACACCCCTGCCCTATCTGATCTAGTAGATGGGTAGATTGTGTATTGTAGTCATCTAAACAGGAAGTGATCAAAGCATCAGGGACCATGAGCAAGGGCTCTCAGATCAGGAAGGGGCACAACATGCTGAATCACAAAAGAACCAACTGTGAGGGGGGAGATCTACGACAATTTGCCATGGCCAACTCACATGGCCAACTCACCACACCCAACTCACCATGGCCAACTTGCCAGAGACAACCTGCTGCCAGACAACTTGCCACGGCCAACATGCCACAGGACAACTCATTGCCGAACGAAAGTTACACTAATATCAAATAAGTGGTGAAATAGAATCATTAAAGAAAAGAGGCAAAAGGAGGGACAGGCTGAAATATGATCGACAAAAATTAAAATAATATTTTATTTTAGATAATTAAACAGAACTGTTAAATCAGGGGTCCCCAACCCCCGGTCTGTGAACCGATACCAGGCTGCGGCATGCCAGCAACCAGTCTGCACAAAGAAGCGAAGCCCCATTTGCAGGATGCAGGCAGCACACAAAACCACGCATTCTCCAGTCCGTGGAAAAACCTTTCTCCACAAAACCAGTTCCTGTGGGGACCTCTGTGCTAAATTGTTCTGCAGTGAGTTGTCCCATGGCAAATTGGCCATAGCGAGTTGGCTGTGGTATGTTGTCCCATTCTCCATGAGGGGTTTTTGGTACTCTCTGAGCTTGTTTGTTTTCTTACAAACATTTCATTACCAGACTAGGGAACCTCATCAGTGCAGAAGCAAGGAAGCAACCAAGCTCAGAGAGCATCAAGGACCCCTCATTTCAACCCTGAACTACAAATATTCTCCTTTATTAGAACCAACCATGCTTGTCACACTGTGTGAATAGATCAATGACTCCTTTTGAAGGGGACCAGGTGTTTCAATGTGACAAGCACTGTGTTGGATCTGAACGATATTACCTTAAACGTAATAAATAGATGCTGGAAGAAATGATTTAATGTCACAGTGATGGTTTCTGCTTTCCTCTAGCTAATGGCAACATGACATGGTTTCTCTTTCATTAAAAAAATCTATACTTCTGACTCAGCATTAAGACAGAAACCTGGATCATCACCTCATACCAGATTTTTTTCATGACTCGTTGGGATTTCTAGAGCTTTATAAGTAAGCCATCAATAATTTTCAAGCATCCATCACGCCACGACAAAAAGAATGGAGATTTTTGCTCCTCGGAATAAGGCAATATAATCTGAAATTTAAAATACTGAGTTTTGAAACAAAGCTGCTCTCAGTGCAAACCACTAACATCTCAATAGGACAGCATTCAAAAAATATCAATTATGGTGATAACTTCATTATGAACAAGGCATTAAAATTCAGAGAAACAATCAAAGTAGATGCCAACCTGTCAGTTCCATAAAAGAGAGCCTTGTTTTCATTTTTGTTTTGTGGTTCTGTCCCGCCAGCTCACTCTAATTTCAGACACAAGCTATAAAATCTGGATTAGAATTGAATTTTACCTCAGTCAAATATTTCACCTCTGGATGAGTGCTTCCGTCTGACCTCGTGCTTTCCCCCCCCCTCATATTTGTTTATTGATTTTTTTTTCCTACCTAATTTTACCCAGCACAATTTAGCTCTGTTTACATAAAGGGATCTCTGAAAGTCTGCACCAAAATATTGCCTTCATTTTCATCTGCACTTCCTCCCTATTACAGACATCATAAAGTCTCTTTCCACAGTAAAACACAATTTTTATGTGGACTTTTTTTTTTTAACATGGGGACTCAGTTGTAAAATAGACCAGTAATGAAGCCCCATTCAGAATTAGGAAAAAAAACCAAGTTTTGAATTTCTGGTCGCCCCCTTTCCCCGCCCCGTGATCACAACCGACCCACATGGATAGCCATTTGCAGTGTCCCACGGTGACACAGCCACAATTTATGTCATTTTTTTTTGCTGGCGTTCACAATGGATTAAGGAATTTGTTGTGCAGAGGTCTCCTTGTGCTACCAAAGAGTTGCACAGACAAGGAAGGGCACTGAGAGCAGTAAAAATCACACACAGAAATACACTGAGTTCTAAAAGCAAAAAGTATTTTACTTTGAGGTGGTGTAAAAACAAAAATGCACAGTCAAAAATAAACAGTCCAAGTCATACACAATAGCAACAGTCCAAGGAGTAATCCAAACTACAAAGTCTTCTTACCGGTCCAGAGGTCAATACACAGTTCAGGTTTACAACAGTAGTAAACCAACAGCAGAGCAAAAAACAGTAACAGTAGAGATCAGTGAATTCAGAGAGAGAAAGAAGCTACGTTCCTAGCTTCCTCTTATGGCCATGAGAACACTTACACACCCATTGGCCAATTAACTTCTTAAAGCCATAGCATTATGGTTAATATATTTTCAACCCAACATTGTAGGCTAACACCATATGCCTAACATTCTCCCCTTTGGGTAGAATAATATATAACTCTTACAATCTTATGCACATTCTTTCACAATTAGCATTGTGTTTCACAGCACTTTGTACCTTCGTAAAATGGTCTGCAATATTTACATCAGATGGACAATACTCTAACTGTATTAATTTATCTTTGACACATTGTCTGACATTTAAATAACGAAGATCAGTATGTTTAGATCTTGTTCTTACTGCAGCATTATTAGCCATCTTTATTGCAGCTTGATTGTCCTCATACACAATGAATGGATCATTTACATTTAAACCCATATCTAACAATAATTGTTTGTACACTAGCAGTTCTGTACATAACACTGATAAACATGAAAATTCAGCCTCCATTGTAGATAAGCTTATGTGTTTTTGTCTAATAGACTTCCATCCAATCAAAGAATCACCCAACATTATAGCCAACCCTGAGGTAGATTTACGAGTGTTTGTATCAGAGGCAAAACTCGCATCTGCATATGCAGTAAGGATTAACTCACGATTTGGCTCTAGATATAACGAGTAGTGAATAGTCTGCTTCAGATATCTTAATACTCGTTTAGCTGATTGCCAGTGTCTAACAGTTGGATTATTGTTGTACCTAGCTAATTGATTTACACAGTAAGAAATATCAGGTCTAGTCCAATTACTCAGATACATAAGACTTCCTATCAAAGATTGGTACATAGTCTTATCAAATACAGGACTCTCAACATTAGTGTCCTTAATATCCATAGCCATCGGAGTTTTAGCTGGTTTACACATTTCCATATTGTATCTCTTTAATAACTGAGATATTTTACTGGCTTGTGACACCTTAAAACCCCTATTCGTTTTCACAATATCTAACCCCAAATAGTGGCTTATTTCCCCAAGATTTCTAATTGTGAATTTAGTTTGCAATCTTGAAATGATAGTTTGTGCTTCTAACTCAGTTTTTGTTATTATTGCAATATCATCTGTGAATAATAAGAGAAAAGATAATGCTCCGTTGTGTTCCCTTCTAAACAAACAAGGATCAGCATTACTGGCTACAAAACCTAATGCACTTAACTCATTAACTATACATTTATTCCACTCATAGCCTGATTGTTTCAATCCATAGAGGCTTTTCTTTAATTCCCAACAATCATGGTCTCTATCACTGGTCAATCCTGGTGGTATTCTTAAATAAATAGTATGTTGCAATGGAGCATGTAAATATGCAGTTTCAACATCTACATGATTAACCATATATTGGTTTTTAGCCGCCCATACTAAAGCTGCTCTTAAAGTAGTTGCCCTTAGACTGGGTGCAAACACTTCGTCATAATCCTCAGTAGTTTGGGCAAAACCTTGTGCAACCAAACGTGCCTTATGGGTTATAGTTCCATCTACTCCCTTCTTTATTTTATATATCCATTTACAACCTATAGCTTGCTCACCAGGTGGCAGTTTTGTTTTCTGATAAACCTTAAGATTCTGCAAAGACTTCAACTCCCTGTTCATTGCAGCTTTCCATGATGCCTGTTCCTTTTCAGGATACATCCTGATCTCATCATAGTTAGAAGGCTCTACACTAACTTGACATACTATACTAGCTTCATAGCGATCAGGTGGATGTCTGATACGCATTGAACGCCAAGGAATTACAGGGCTTTGAATTTCTGACTCCTCTCCTTCCTCTGATTCCTCTATTATCTCCCCTATCTCCTCTTCATCTTTTATATTTACAGGAGATGTATTATCATTACTAGTTACGTTATCAGAGGAGTCCTCAAACACTAGAGGATCAGTATTAACAGTTACTTGCTCTAACCTATCCCAACCAACGTGCTCAAGGAACTTTGCACTAGCACTGTTATATACATTAGTTGTGCCTCGTTCCCAGAAACGATAGGATCTGTGGTTAGCTTCGTAACCTACGAAGTATAATTGCCTAGCCCTATGTTGGCCTTTACTCCTGAGTTGTGCAGGAATGTGGACCCAAGCTGGGGTGCCAAATGTGTGCAGGTAATCAAGGTTTGGTCTTCTACCATGCCATATTGTATATGGTATTTTACCAGTAGAAGTATTAACAACTATATTCAGAACATGGTTTGCACATTTTGCTGCCTCCCCCCACAGTCTATCTGTTAAGCCTGAATCTCTTAACATGGTTCTAATCATGGCTTGTAACGTTTGCCCACGTCTCTCAACAAAAGCATTATGTTGAGGCCTATAAGGAGCTGAATGTTTATGCTCAATGCCAGCTGATTGTAGCATATCAACAAAACACTTATTTGTAAATTCAGTACCATTATCAGTAATTATGCACTGAACCTTTCTCTTTGTTTTTCTCTCCACAAACTTCAGCCAGTTTGCAAATTGTTGGAAAGTATCTGCCTTTGACTTAAGCAGATAACAAAAACCATATCTAGAGTAGTGGTCCAATATACTTAAAATATAACATGACCCTCCTAAACTTGGTTTCATGGGTCCAATTAAATCAGCAAACACAACTTCCAAAGGAACAGTTGTTTTGAAGCCGTTTATCCTGTTTGCAGGAGTTGCCTTGCTCTTTTCCTGATTACAGGCATTGCAATTCAAATACTTACTACATGGCTTCAGTTTAACTCCCTCTACTAATTCCACTGTTTTACGTAGTGAGTTAAAGTTTACATGCCCTAACCGCCTATGCAATAAATGTATACATTCATCATGTGGCTTCTTGTTCTCACATATTGAGTTAGCTTTAACTGTACTAACCTGGTTACTTGTGAGAACGAATAAACCATTTTTCAAATTAGCAGTTACACAGGTTCCATTCCTCTCAATAGTGCATTGCTCCCCTCTGAATGTTACCACAAACCCAACCTTAACCAATTCCCTTACAGATAACAGGTTGAATCTTAGTTTAGGTATATATAACATAGGTAACTGTTCATCAATGCATGGACAATAGGAATTACCTTCACCAGAGGCCTTCATCCTCCAACCATTGGCCAGTGAAACATATTGGTTGCTGTTTTTCATATTAACAAACCTCTTTTTCTCTTTAGTAATGCATTGTGAAGCCCCACTATCAACAACCCACAATTCATTATTTCTGGATGTTGGTTCACCAGAAATAGCCAAACCAATGCCCTTCTTAGCCTTTCCACTGCTATTTACATTCTGTTTTCTACCCTTTCTACAGAATTTGGCTATATGCCCTCTAGCCCCACAAGAATAACATTTCTTGACGTTGTAAGCAGTGGTGAATTGCTGCTTCTCTCGTGGCTGTGTTTCTCTCAGCTGGTCTCTGTCACGCCTCCTTCTGGACTCTTCCAGCAGTCTCCCAGTAATGTTAGTCAATGTCAGTTCCTCTCTGGTCAGGACTTCCAAAGAAGAAACATATCCATCATAACTCTCATCCAAAGATGACAGAATAATGTAGACCTGATGCAACTCTGAAAAAATCAGCTCCTTTTCATGAAGCTCTTGAAAAGTTGCCTTCATGTAATTTAAATGGGTCAGCATATCTCCATTCTTCTGCAGACGAGCCCTAAACAGCTTACGTGTAAGGTGTATATGTGCACCCACACTGTCTCGAACATAAAGCCTTCGCAAAACACCCCAACACCTAGCAGCAGACTCCTCACCACGAATATGGACAAGCTGCTGGTCATTCAGTGTTAGTCCAATAATGCAAAGAGCTTTCTCATTGCTACGTTTAAAGTTGTCTAACTTCTTTGCATCCTCTTCGTCATCTGGATCCCAAGCAGTAGTATCTGGTGGGTTATCTACAACAGCCCATAGTCCTTCCTTGCGCAAAAGCAAGCAGCATTTCGTGGACCAGGAAACATAGTTTGTCCCATCCAACCGGGTTATCCAGGAGATGCCTGACAACAGTTCCTGTGCCATTTTACACCAAATACAAACTCAGCTAGGAATACTGTGTGTACTTACTCTCAGTACAGGCCTGGGCCCATAACCAGTGTTAAGGAATTTGTTGTGCAGAGGTCTCCTTGTGCTACCAAAGAGTTGCACAGACAAGGAAGGGCACTGAGAGCAGTAAAAATCACACACAGAAATACACTGAGTTCTAAAAGCAAAAAGTATTTTACTTTGAGGTGGTGTAAAAACAAAAATGCACAGTCAAAAATAAACAGTCCAAGTCATACACAATAGCAACAGTCCAAGGAGTAATCCAAACTACAAAGTCTTCTTACCGGTCCAGAGGTCAATACACAGTTCAGGTTTACAACAGTAGTAAACCAACAGCAGAGCAAAAAACAGTAACAGTAGAGATCAGTGAATTCAGAGAGAGAAAGAAGCTACGTTCCTAGCTTCCTCTTATGGCCATGAGAACACTTACACACCCATTGGCCAATTAACTTCTTAAAGCCATAGCATTATGGTTAATATATTTTCAACCCAACATTGTAGGCTAACACCATATGCCTAACACACTGAATGACTGAAGTTTCACTTAATGACTGTTGCAAAAAAGGTTGTAAAATCAGACATGGTCACATGATGGCCCACTTAATGACTAGCATGACTTCTGAGTATAATCCTGGGTTCAATTATGGTTGTAAGTTAACAGAATAACAGAACAACAGAGTTGGAAAGGACATTAGAGGTCATCTAGTCCAACCCCCTGCTCAGGCAGGAAACCCTAGGGTCTCCTGCTCAAGCAGGGGGTTGGAATAGAAAACCTCCACGGTCCCTTCCGTCTCTATTATTCTGTTAATTGAGGGTTTTCTTCTTCAGTGGAAGCCTGTGCAGCTATTTTAGCCTCGTAACTCCTAATTCTGAACAGTTACGCAAAGAAATCATGTTGGTTTTTTTTAAAAAACAATTAAACCTCTTGCTAGCTTCAGCCTCTGGATTCTGGCAACTAGTGATGATGTAATTGCAACAACTGTCCAGTCTGGATTCTTTCCAGAGACGGGGAAATGTTCCTGGCACTCCAGCACAGAACAAGATAAGGTCAAAAGGGCAAATTTGCACATGAAAGGTTTAGCATACGATTATTTCCTTGCACAGACTGAACTGGCACATTTTTTCACACGCACAAATACTTTGGAAGAGGAGCGGGGAAAAAATATACCGAGGAATCATTTTGCAGCTGCTGTAAATGTCTAGCCCTTATATCCGAGGCTGAAAATTACCTTCTCGGTGCAATTTATAGCTTGTTGATTCAATATTTTTCAGATGGAACCAACTCCATGGTGCCACAGATCATTAGGTAGAGAGCCAGCCAGGAGCTGAACGTGCCAGCTCAGCTCATTAAAAAAAAAAGGCTCATAATTCGGAGGAACGATAAAGGAGAAAGATGAAACAAAAACCTGTCTAGGCATCAAATTAGCTGAAACTCAATAGGGGGGGGGCGGGAAAGTTTGCTCTAGCTACAACCATGATCTCAACTTTATGTTCCATATTCAGCAATCCTAGTTTTTCAAATTCCTGGAGATTGCATAATTGCTGCATCCTGAAAAGGTCCTAGCAGATAGATAGGCAAATATGACACGGGCACAACGTGGGCCTCCTCTTCCTGTCTCCCAGGTCCTCTTCGGCTATTGAAAGGTTCTTTTGTGTTTTGGCCAGCTGTGGCACATGGGTTTTAGTGGCTTGGCCTGGCTTCTGTAATGCTGGCATGAGCTGGCATATGGAGTGAATGAAAAGGGGAAAGGAAGATCACTTTTGGCCTTGGATGGCAGATGTGCTAGCCAGGTCAGGTATGGTGAGATTTTGAGATAGCCGTCTCATTCACCTAGCTTTGTGTATAAATATTACAGACAAGCCCTGTGGGCGGGAGAGTATATGTATGGTTTCAGCTGCTGGGGTATATGAGGGAGGAGGAGGAGGAGGAGAAAGAGGAGGAAGGAAGGAAGGAAGGAAGGAAGGAAGGAAGGAAGGAAGGAAGGAAGGAAGGAAGGAAGGAAGGAAGGAAGGAAGGAAGGAAGGAATGTGGTGAACCCTCTTTGAAGTACTGTATAAGTCACACCAGGAAGTTGTAGGTAAGGTCACATTGTAAGTTTACACTGACAGAATCTTGCATGTTTGAAAGTATATCTCAACCTCCCCCACATGTCTCTCTGCCCTGAACAGAAACCAGGTCTGCATAAATGCTGATGTGATCATCTTGTCAGAAAGATTGGAGCCAGAAAGCTGGGATTAGACAAACAAAGATCCCTAGAATCAACAATCCCTCACACCAAAAATCCAACAGTCATCAGCCCCAGCCTCAGGGAAGCAAGATATGCATGACCTTTGGGACATAATAGGATGAACCCAGCACCATCAGAATACCAGAAAGGCACACTCAGACTCAGGTCAAAGTTCATGCCATAGGAACAACTCTAAAAAAAAGCTCAAGAAGGTATAAAAACCCACCACTCCCTACTACATGTGGTCAGCTTTCTGACTCTCCTCTTTTTTTTAATTGAAAAGTTTTATAAAAGTTACAATATTATCCCATCCCCAACCCACCCCTAAATCCCCCTCCCCCACTTCCCAAAGCTGATTACAGGGTTACAAATATATAATAATCATAATCTAACTAACATTGATCAACTATATAAATAACCAAATACATAATGCACTTTAACCCGCCTATAACATAATTACACTCTAAAAATATCCAACTTATACTAATACAATAATAATATTGTATAATATAAATATTATTATAGCTAATAATAATAATATAAAAGAATTTAAATTATAACAATCTAAAATTTACTCATAAGCTAAATGGAACTTTTTAGTCCCATATTTTTTTCTGAATATAATCTATCCATCTTCTCCAAACCAAAATGTATCTTTCTTGTGAATGATCCTTCAAGTAAGCAGAAATCTTAGCCATTTCTGCTAAATTTGACACTTTAAGCGTCCATTCCTCTATAGTAGGCAGACAGTCCTTCTTCCAATATTGCCCTACCAATAACCTTGCAGCTGTTATCAAATTCAACATCAAGTTAATTTCTTTACACCCAATAAAAATAATTGTGGGGTAAACTTTATCTTTCTCTTGAAAATCTTTTGTATGTTCCACCAAATTTTAATCCAAAAAGCTTTTATATTTCTACAAGTCCACCAAATATGAAAATAAGTAGCGTGAAGACTTCCGGGTGGCAAGGTGTCGCCGGAGGCAGCCATTCTTAGGCTGTCAGCCCCGCGGCTCCGTAGAGCCACTGAAAACAGCGCCGATCAGCTGTTTCGGCGGCTCGCAAGCCCCCTCCTCCCGAGAAGAGGAGGGGGTGAGCGCCCAGGTAGGGGTAGAGCTCTCCGGGGCCGCCAGAACTTAAAGTTTTGGCGGCTGAAGGATTGAGCCCCCCCGAAGCCTGGGTTTGCTCCGGACTGCGAGGCGCTTCTGCTCCGGGCTTTTTGGAGCAGAACAGGGCGTCTGCAACCATCCCTGCCAGCAAGAGAGAACTTTGGAGAACCAGGATGCAGGCAGAGCGATACAGGAGATCCAGGTGAAAGTGAATTTATGAGCTTTAACTCACTGGACTTTGCGGAGTTTGAAAGTGAAAGTGCATAGCAGGCAATAGTGGGTTAAAATGGCGGCTAAATCTTCTAAAGTTCTTAGAAGTGCGGGGGCTTCTCCGGTGCAGCAGTCTTTGCTACAGGCTTTATTGCCCCCTGCAACTGCACCTGCACCAACTCTTACAGTTAAAGATTTGCAGACTGTGATGCAAGATATTATGGAAAAGCAATAGCAAAAACTAGCTGAGATTATGGATGAAAAGTTGGATGAGAAGTTAACAGAAAGACTAGCTGAGATTATGGATGAAAAGCTGGATGAGAAGCTAACAGAAATAAGGGCAGACATCTTACTTGCATTTCAAGGCATGGCTATATGTATTGAGCGTTTGGATGAAAGAGTGGAAGATCTCAGCCAAAATAATATCAGATTAGATGCAAAAATGTCAGAGACTGAGAATGTGGTGGAGAAAATTGATAGTGATTTGACCTTGGTACAGTACCATGAGATGGAGTTCGCTGTGAGAATTAGAGGCTTAAAAGAGGATCCTAAAGAAAATTTGAAGAAAATAGTTTCTGAGGCTTTGGAAGGGGTGCTGGGGCGACCAGCAGATGCAATTATGGAAGATATTGACAAAATTTTCCGAGTTAATTCGTGGATTGCAAGACAAAGGAAATTACCCAGAGATGTGGTGGTTTATTTTACAAAGAGAGCAATTAGAAATGAGGTCATTCAAGCCTCTTACAATACTAAATTTGCAATTGCTGAGCAAGAAGTCTTGGTTTTAAAAGAGATCCCTCCAAAAATCCTAAGGAGAAGGAAGGAATTTGCTTTTTTAGCACAAGAATTAAGGCGACGTGATATTAAGTTCAGATGGGAGATACCAATGGGTATGGTGGTGATGCATGATGGCATGAGACATCGTCTTATTACAGTGATGCAGGCACGTGATTTTTACAGTAATGTTTTAAAAGCAACCCCCATACCACTCTTGGAATCTACAAAGAAGAATGGTGAGGGAGAGCCTCAATTACGTAGTGAAAACTTACAAGGTGCTGAAGGAATAACGCAGATAGATGAGAAAGCTACAGGAGTGGATCAAATTTCAGCATCATTGGAAGAGGCCAGAGACCAGAGGATGACGCGTGCTGCTTCAAGACGAATGAGACGAGAGCAAGAACAAGACCAGCAGAAAGTCACGGGACCTCCAAAACTTACCTATAATGAAGCTGTGGGGGGGCACGACCTAAGAAAGTACAGGTGATCCTGGAAGAAGCGCTCCAAAAGCTTCAGGTCGCGAAGGATGGCAACAAAGTTTCTAACTTGGAATGTTAATGGTTTAAATTCACCGCAGAAGAGAAAGAAAGTTTTTCAATATTTAAAACAATTTAAGAATGATGTTATTTGTTTACAAGAAACACATATTAGAGTTATGGACCAAAAGTACTTATTAAATTCAAGACTGGGTACACAATTTATTGCCTCTGCAATGGACAAGAAAAATGGAGTGGTTGTTTATGTTAAGAATACCTTGACAGCAGATTTGATTGAAGCAGATAAACAAGGAAGATATGTTATAATTGAACTGTTATTAGAAGGCAAGAAAACACTTTTGGTTGGATTATATGCTCCTAATCAACAACAAGTAGACTTTTATAGTTTACTGCACAGCAAGATTACTCAGTGGGATTATAAATCTTTTATTTTTATGGGAGACTGGAATGGTGTTTTAGATGTACAAATGGACAAGAGAGGTACTTTTAAAAGTGTCCCAAGTCATGCTAAACTGCCTAAATCTTTTTTTGAAATGAAGGATAATTTGGAACTGCGAGATATTTGGAGAGAAAGAAATCTGCAAGAAAAGGATTATACCTTTTTTCCGATAGACATCAATCTTTTTCGAGGATTGACTTTATACTAATTACCAATGATTTCTTTTCCAGGATTAAGAAGATTAAGATTTGTCCAAGAACTATGTCTGATCATAGTCCAGTCTGGCTAGACAAGGATAATAGAGATAGGCGCTCCTGGCATCTAAATGAGAACCTGTTTAGAAATCAGGAAAATGTGGAAGAATGTAAAAAACAGATGAAGGATTTTTTTGAAATTAATATGCATAAGGGTACCTCTATTGAAATGGTTTGGGATGCTAGTAAAGCTTATATGAGAGGTGTGTTAATATATCTGAATAACAAATATAGACGTAATCTGGAATTCAGGAGGAAGAAATTAGAGAATGAAATTAGGGAGAAAGAAAAGGCTTTAATTTTGAATCCATTGGATGTGAAGATTAAAGAGGCGATTAATTTATTAAGGGGACAGTTTGATAAGTTGATGGCTGATCAAGTGGCAACTAATCTACGGTATGCTAGACATAATACTTTTTGTAATGCCAATAAACCAGGTAGATGGTTAGCTTATTTGTTAAGGAAGAAGCAAAGGGCTTCTAATATAGATAGAATAGAACATAAGGGTAAGGTAGTGTATCAGCAGAGTCTTATTAAGAAAACTTTTGTTGAATTTTACTCTAAGTTATATGCTAGAGATAAGATTAGCGAGGCAGATATTGATGTATATTTGATGAATGCTAGTATTCCTGTTCTTACACAAGAACAAAAGGAAGAGATGAATCAATTGATAACTGAGGAAGAAATTTTTTCAGCAATTAAACAATTGAAAGTGGGCAAGGCGCCAGGGACGGATGGGCTGACTGCTGTGTATTATAAAAATTTACAGTTAGAGATGGTAAAGCCATTAAGGGAATTGTTTCAGACAATTCAAATGGGAGGAGGGGTGCCTCCATCTTGGAAAACTGCTTTTATTTCTTTGATTCCGAAGGAAGATCAGGATGTCACTCAAGCAAAAAATTACAGACCAATATCACTTTTGAATACGGACTACAAGATATTTGCTAAGGTTTTAGCTAACAGATTAATGAGGGTACTGCAACAAGTAATTCATGGTGACCAAACTGGGTTTATAAGTGGTAGGCAAATGAAGAACAACGTGAGGCATATAGTTGATTTGTTGGAATTTCTGGAAAGAAACAATCAGATCCCTGCAGCGTTGATCTTTTTGGATGCTGAAAAAGCTTTTAATCAATTGGATTGGCAATTTTTGTTGAAAGTACTAAATAAAATGAATTTTGGGGATAAATTCTTACAACCAATTAGGGCACTATATCAAAAGCAAACAGCCCGTATAATAGTAAATAATAGTCTGACTGAAGTATGTAACATTGAAAAGGGCACACGGCAGGGGTGCCCGTTGTCACCTTTACTATTTGTGTTAACATTGGAGATATTACTGATTAAAAGAATTAAGGGAATTCAAATAAGAGATCAGGATTATAGATTGAGGGCGTTTGCAGACGATCTGGTTGTTACGGTGACCCAGCCAGAAAATTCTGTTGTAGAATTGATGAAGATAATAATGCAATATGGGAAAGTTTCTGGATTTAAGGTTAACATACAAAAAACTAAAATGTTGTCTAAGAATATGACAGTATCACAAAAGGCTGCTTTAGAAGCGTTAACGGGATTTGAAATTGTTAAAATGGTTAAATATTTGGGGGTATATTTGTCACCCTCAAATGCAAAGCTATATAAAAATAATTATGAAAAGCTATGAGGAAAAGTTCAAAAAGAACTGGATAGTTGGAAAAAACTACAATTGTCTTTATTGGGAAGAATAGCAGCAGTGAAAATGAATGTTTTGCCGAAATTCTTATTTTTATTTCAAATGATACCTATTCTTAAAAAGGATTCAAATGTGGAGGAATGGCAAAAGGGTATTAATAAATTTGTTTGGGCAGGGAAAAGGCCACGAGTTAAATTTAAGATTATGCAGGACACGCGTGAGAGAGGTGGTCTTAGAATGCCTAATTTTAAACTATATTATGAAGCTGCTGCTTTGTCAGCAATAAGTGATTGGATTAATCTAACACAAGTGAGATTATTAAATCTTGAAGGTCATGATTTACTATTTGGTTGGCATGCATACTTATTGTATGATAAGAAGGTGGATAATGTGTTCAAGGTGCATATTTTAAGACATGCTCTGTTGCGAATTTGGAAAAAGTATAGATATAAGTTAAATTATAAGATACCTTTATGGGCAGTACCGAAACATGCAATAGAAAATATAAGTGTTGGGTTTAAACATGATGTGACTACATATAAAGAAATTTTAAGTTTGGAAAGGAATGTATGGCATTTGAAGCCGTATAATATCTTACGAGAAGAAAAGATTGTTCAAACTTGGTTTCAGTATGGGCAATTACAGGCCAGGTGGAAAGAAGATCAGAAAATTGGTTTTTCAATGATTGATGAAAATTTGGTAAAGCAAATTAGAAATCAAGGTCAAGCACATATTAAACGGATATATCTTGCATTGATAGAAATTGACTCAGAGACAGAACTTGTTAAAGATTGTATGATAAAGTGGGCTCAGAATTTTCAAGAAGTCATTACAATGGACACTTGGGAAAGGATTTGGGTGAGAAATGTAAAATTCACGCAAGCTCAAAATTTAAGAGAGAACTTTTATAAAATGTTTTATAGGTCACATTTAGATCCTAAAAAACTAGCAAGTATGTATCCGAATTGCCAGCCTAAATGTTGGAGGTGTGGTGGTGAAGATGCAACGTATTTTCATATATGGTGGACCTGTAAAAAGGTTAAAGCATTTTGGATTAAAATTTGGTGGAATATGCAGAAGCTATTTAAGAAAAGGATAAAGTTTTGTCCGCAATTGTTTTTACTGGGTATTATTACTGACACTACTGTTGTGGATATTAAGTTGATGTTGAATTTAATTACGGCAGCAAGACTTTTAGTAGGGCAATATTGGAAGAAGGAAGAACTGCCGACTATAGAAGAATGGACTCTAAAAGTTTCCAACCTGGCGGAAATGGCAAAGATTTCAGCGTATTTGAAAGACCATTCGCAACAGAGATATATTGTGGAGTGGAAAAAATGGATTGATTACATCCAGAATAAATATGGGAGTAAAAAGTTTCATTTAGCATTTGAATAAGTATTGATGTGATATTTATAGTGCTTGTAGTTATTTTATAAGAGTTAAAGTGCGATAGATTTAATAGTTTATTGTTGTTTGCATATGGTAGATTATGATTGTTTTAACTTTTATACCTTGTATTTAGCTCTGGGAAGTCTGGGAGGGGGGAGGGGGAGGGAGGGAGGTGTTGGGGAGGGTTGGGAAGAGGGGAGGGGGGTGGAAGGGGTTTTGTTTTGTCTTGTTAAAAATAAAATGTACTGTAAAACTTTTCAATAAAAAAAAAGAAAATAAGTAGCGTCCAAACTACCACATCTCCAACATTTGGGCTGTAAATTGGAATACATACAAGACAGCTTTTTAGGATCCAAATGCCATCTATAAAACATTTTATAAAAATTTTCTCTTAAGTTTTGGGCTTGAGTAAACTTTACATTTCTAACCCAAATTACCTCCCAAACATCCAATGGGATCGGTTCTTGAATATTTTGAGCCCACTTTACCATGCAGTCTTTCACTAATTCCATTTCCGAATCCAATTCTATTAAAGCATTATAAATTTTCTTTATATGCGCTCGAGTTTGATCTTTAATCTGTTTTACCAAATTTTCATCCATCAGTGTCAAAGAAAGAAGGAAAAGAAAAACCCTGTTGTCAATGCACCAACAAGATAGAGCAGATGAGATGATACCCTTTGATTATCTAAAACAGGGGTCCCCAACCTGTGGGCCATGAAGGGTTTGCAACTGGGCTGCAGAAATGACCAGCGAGCACATGCATGTGTAAGTGCATCTTTACTTGCGTAAGCAGCAAGCGAGCATGCGTGTGCTCCATTTAAGTGAGAGGCAGGCGTGCATGCATGCTGCTCATGCAGATGGAGCTGCGCGTGCACAGCCGCTTGCCGGCCGCTCATGTGGAACCATCCCCTCCCCCACTCCAACCAGTCTGCAAAGCTGGAAACATTGGGGAACTCTGCTTTCAAAGCTTCTAGAGTTGCTGGCTCCTTGCTTCAAGCAATTAAGAGGCCCTGTTTCAGTTATGTACTCTCATTTCCACATGAATGAAAGAGTTCATTGGCGGAGACCCCTTTGATGAGGTTCCCATGTGTGATTAAGCAAATGGAAAGAGTAACAAATAGGGACAAATGAGACTTGTCAAAAAAAGTCAAGGAGAAGATCATAATTGTACAACACAGCCTGCCTTTTACGTGTGCCACGTGTTGTGAGGCCAATCAAAAAAAGAAAATGGCTTTGATTCCAGGGCAGCAACCGCCATCTTGACTTTGGTGACCCTCGCCCTTCTGAGGACACCTCTGTTTCTCTGTTTGATTTGTAGCTTTCTATAAGCAGAAATGGCAACCTCCTTCAATATATATATATAGGAAAAGATGATTTCTGGTGACAATGATCAGAAGCCAAGTAATGTATCCAGAATGTTCTGGGAAGTGGTGGCCTTTGAATTTTTATTTTATAGTAATTTTGTTAAGCATTATCATTAAAAAGATAAAAAAATGAATACTAAGTTGTTGTTTTTTAAGCAAAGAATAAAAATAAAAAATAGAAAATGCAACAAAGAAAAAATAAAAGGAAAAATGGAGGAGGAGGAAAGAAAGAAAGAAAGAAAGAAAGAAAGAAAGAAAGAAAGAAAGAAAGAAAGAAAGAAAGAAAGAAAGAAAGAAAGAAAGAAAGAAAGAAAGAAAGAAAGAAAGAAAGAAAGAGAGAGAGAGGAAGGAAGGGAGGCACATGTCAAATAAAGCAGTTGTAATTCACTTCCATATCATGCCTAAAAACTTTATGGACCCATATAAATCTTTGACTTCAAATGTATTCTGAATTATTAGATATATTCCATTTTTTGCTCTCTCATTTCTGCTGCATCTGTACTTTTTTCTCCCACCTGCATTAAATTCAGTTTGCAAAGACAGAAACGTACATTTTATGCTAGCCTATGAAATTGACCAATTGGTCCCATATGGAAACAGGATGTTGTCTATATAGACCCGATTTATAACCATCACGAGTTACGACTGTGATAGGCAGGCTCCAGTTAGGGTGATAACTCAAGGACAACCTGGATGGGAAGGAAAAGTTTCTATCCTATTAGATATCCTTCTGGTTTCTGCAGTGATGCCCCATTGTGTTACTCATTGGTATCTGAAGCGACGGAAGGCTATATAGGTACAGATAGTCCTCGACTTACAACCACAACTGAACCCAAAATTTCTGTCATTAAGTGAGACATTTGTTGAGTTTTGCCCCACTTCACCACCTTCCTTATCACAACTGTTAAGTGAATCACTGCAAATTGTTAAATTAGTAACGAAGTTGTTAAGTGAATCGTGTGACTTGGCATAAAGTCACAAAAGGGGAATCACACAACCCTGGGGCCCTGCAACAGTCATAAATATGAACCAGTTGCCAAGCATCTGAATTTTCATTAGATGACCATGGGCATGCTGCAATGGTTGCAAGTGTGAAAAACAGTCACTGAATGAACCCTTTGCTTAGCGACCTTTCCAAGTTACAATGGGACTGAAAAAAACTGAACGTTGATGATCAACATTTGAACGCTTGGCCTCTGGCATGTATTTATGACGGTTGCCGTGTCCTGGGGTCATGTGATCCCCTTTCGGCAGCCTTCTGAGAAGCAAAATCAATGGGGAAGGCAGGTTCACTTCAGAACCATGTTACTAACTTTACAGCTGCAGTGATTCACTTAACAACTGGGGCAAGAAAGGTTGTAAAACGGGACAAAACCCCCTTAACATCTGCCTTGCTTAGCAACGGAAATTTTAGACTTCGTTTTAGTCATAAGTCAAGGACTACCTGTAAGGCGGCCTGCTCTTTGTTGATGTTTCCCTATAACTCAATTTAACTCCTTTCCTAAAAACAAAATTTGCAAAACTCCATCAAAATTTCTGCAAAACTGAATGGTTGTTTCTGTTCATCAGTGGCGCTCTTTTCTGTAACAATCTGTCTCTGATCTCTCTAAGTTTTATACTATTTTTGGCAGTTTACGGCATGAAAAATATGTTGCCTGCATAAACGGAATAGCTCTGATTGATCAGAAGGAGCAGGTCACTTATGGTATAAATAAATTACTGTTTTATCAGGGCTCCTTTTAATTAAAAGAGGCTGCTAATTTCCTGTCCAAGTGAGCCAAATGTTCAGACAAAGAGATAGATTGGCACTTAAAACCCTCAATTAAAAAGAAATGTTCACTACCCATGCACGGCAAAAGGCCATTTTTATTGACCAGACACTGAAAGGTGATTTGATAGCACAAAATTAAGAAAGGAAGGGCTGGGATGGGATGGGTTGGGGAGGAAAAAGCAGGCTTCGGTTATGCAAAGTTGTAACGTATACTTTACCCCAGCCACAGTGATGCAGAGAACAAAACAGACCAGTTTTTCCCCCCTCCTGATTTCTTTGCTTGAAAAAGTGTTTACTACATGAAATGAGCAGATGGTTTTCTGCTGTGTGAGTCTTCAATTCTCATAATTTTCCAGCCAGCAGAGCAGCTTGGACTGGTGCAAAAGCCGACGTGTGTGTGTTTGTGTGTGTGTGTGTTTGTGTGTACATAATGATTCATCAGAAATAAGACAGAATAGACAAATAGCAATATCACTTAGACTTATATAGCAATAACACTTATATACCACTTCACGGTGCTTTAGAACCCTCTCTACGTGATTTTATAAAGTCAGCATATGTCCCCCAACAATCTGGGTCCTTATTTCACCCAGGTAGTGACAGATTTTATTTTCCTGGGCTCCAAGATCACCGCAGATGGGGACTGCAGCCAAGAAATTAGAAGATGCTTGCTCCTCGGGAGGAAAGCCATGGCAAATCTAGACAGCACACTAAAAAGCAGCGACATCACCCTGCCAACAAAAGTTTGTACAGTCAAGGCTATGGTCTTCCCAGTTGCAATGTATGGCAGTGAAAGTTGGACCATAAGAAAGGCTGAGCACCAAAAAATTGAGGCCTTTGAACTATGGTGCTGGAGAAGACTCCTGCGAGTCCCATGGACTGCAAGGCGATCAAACAGGTCAGTCCTAGAGGAGATCAACCCTGACTGCTCTTTAGAAGGCCAGATCCTGAAGCTAAAACTCAAATAATTTGGCCACCTAATGAGAAGGAAGGATTCACTGGAGAAGAGCCTAATGCTGGGAAAGATTGAGGGCAATAGAAGAAGGGGACGACAGAGAATGAGGTGGCTGGATGGAGTCACTGAAGCAGTAGGCATGAGCTTAAATGGACTCCAGAAGATGGTAGAGGACAGGAACGGTCGCGATGGGTCAGGCACGATTTTGTAGCTAACAACAACATTTCACCCACCTTGGAAGGATGGAAGGCTGAATCAACCTTGAGCTGGTGAGAATCGAACTGCTGGCAGTCGGCAGAATTAGCCTGCAATACTGCATTGTAACCACTGCACCACCATGGTGTAATGCTTGAATTAATTCGATACTCACATGGATAATAATAATAATAATAATAATAATAATAATAATAATAATAATAATAATAATAATAATAATAATAATAATAATAATATTGTTGTTGTTAAGCGAGACATTTGTTAAGTGAGTTTTGCCCCATTTTGCAACCCTTTTTGCCACTGATGTTAGGTGAATGATTGCCGTTGTTAAGTTAGCAAAATGGTTATTAAGTGAATCTGGCTTCCCCATTGACTTTGCTTGTTGGAAGGTGACAAAAGGTGGTCACATGATCCTGAGACACTGCAACTGTCATAAATACCTTGAGTTGCCAAGCGGCTCAATTTTGATCACGTGACCGTGGGGATGTTGCTATGATCGTGTGAAAAACCATCACAAGTCATTTTTTCAGTGTCGTTATAACTTTAAATGGTCAATAAATGAACTGTTGTAAGCCGAGGACTACCTGTATTTTGGTTTGCATTGTCATGCAAGTAAAACAGGGTTGGGCCTTCGATCACATGGTGATAGTAACCATTGCAGACACTTCTGGATGGTGCCTTACTGTACTTTTTCTAACTTCAGGTACAGGAATTTTGGAAGCAGTCGGAGATTTTACAAATCCCCATCTTATTATTTCATACTAGCATAATTGGTCATGGCATTGTTCATTTTATTTAGTACGTTTGGGAAAATGTATTTGTTTTGAATTTATAATTGACTTGAGGGAAGGTGTTGTCTTCCAGTTTTTCAACCTATTTACTTTACTCAGCTTCCAAGAGTTATGTTGGTTTGGAGAGAAATTTCACTTTCTTTTTTTCCATCAATCCTGGTCATTAACATGGCCATGAACTCCGAATCTAATCTTCACAGCTTTGTTTCTCAGGAATGAGTACAAACATGGATTCAGGATTCTCTTCTCTTCTCTTCTCTTCTCTTCTCTTCTCTTCTCTTCTCTTCTCTTCTCTTCTCCTCTCCTCTCCTCTCCTCTCCTCTCCTCTCCTCTCCTCTCCTCTCCTCTCCTCTCCTCTCCTCTCCTCTCCTCTCCTCTCCTCTTCTCTTCTCTTCTCTTCTCTTCTCTTCTCTTCTCTTCTCTTCTCTTCTCCTCTTCTGATTATTATTCTATTCTATTCTATTCTATTCTATTCTATTCTATTCTATTCTATTCTATTCTATTCTATTCTATTCTATTCTATTCTATTCTATTCTATTCTATTCTATTCTATTCTATTCTATTCTATTCTATTCTATTCTATTCTATTCTATTCTATTCTATTCCTGTTCTGATCTGTTCTATTCACAAGGTTTTTGTTAAGAGGCCGTCCTTCCCTCTCTTCCTCCCTCGCTCCCTCACTCCCTCCCATTCAAAACCGTGAGTATTTAAGTAGTTCTAAAAAAGAAAGATCTATCAGAAAGAACTTCTATTCCAAAAGAACAGTAGATGGATATATGGTACCCAGATGATAGACATAAATAGATAAATGGCCACATATGCAAGCAACATGGCTTTGAAATAAACTGATCCTTTTCCTGCTTGTCCACATCTGGCAGTGTGTGTTTGTGTTTGTGTGTCTGTGAATGCATACATGTGAGAAAGCAAGAGCAATGCTTCAAACAGACTGCAGCCAAAATAAATCAAAATTTGGAACGGACCTGCTAATTATTCCCAATACACTCCAGGGGTAGGCAACCTTGGCTCTTTTATGACTCGTGGACTTCAACTCCCAGAATTCCTCAGCCAGGAAGGCTCAGCTTGGAAACCTCCCCCTTTCCCCTCAGCATGGCTGGCTCAGGAATTCTGGGAGTTGAAGTACATGAGTCATAAAAGAGCCAAGGTTGCCTACCCCTGCACTAGGCAAAGCCATCCAGTGGGTAAAATGTCTATGGAGATTCTCAGTCACGCAGATCATGATTGTTTCAAAGGTGGGTTTTTTTTTTCCAAAAGGCAACTGGATTTTCTTGGTTTTTCTTTCTTTCTTGAAGACAGTTTGCTTCTTATCCAAAAGGTTTCATCACTTCTGACAGGAGAGTGGGGGACATCAGGACAAGACTCAGCGGTCCATCTGTATTTGAAAGACAAAGGTCACTCTTTTGAAGACAGCAAATTCCACATTCTGGATAGAGAGGACCGTTGGTTTGAAAAAAGGGTAAAGAGGCCATTTATATTAAAACTCAATGGAGGAGGGAGGAAAAGACACCAGCTACTTCCTGTCTATAACACAGTCCCTTCAGCAGTTCCAAGAACCCATTTGCACCCTGATTCGGGTGATCCCGAGAGCAGACATAAACGCCCAAGTGGCCTCAACGGATCTCAGAGAGAGTGCTAATGACCAGACGATGCACAGAAATAGGATCCTTCCCTCCTCACATCCTGTCAAAACTGATAAAGCTTCTTGGGTGAGAAGTGAAACGTCTTCAAGGAAAAACAAAAAGAAAGTCCAGTTGCCTTTCGAAAAAAGCACCTTTGAGGCATTCGTTGGGCAAATGACATTTGCTGAGCGCTTGTGAAAGACGCGTCGTCCCTCCTCCAATTTCTCTGCATTCAACAGTTTCTGCTTTTGAAAGAGCAATAATGCTTTCCTTTTGGGCAGGGGGATTCAATAATCTTTATTTCCTTGGTTGGAGAAGAAGCGGGAGGCAGGAAAAAGCAGTCAGTTTTGACAAGCACAAGTGTAATTGTTAGATCGTGAGGTCACTGGAAATAAGAGAACAGCCAGCTCGGTGTGTAGCAACCTTTATTTCGTTCAGGCTTTGCTTGGGGAAAAGGGGTTTAACCTGGCTTGCTTTTATACCTTGTTCTGTACCAGCCTGCTACCGGCCCTGCAGCAAAAGCAGGGACAACCCCTTTACAAACGGCAAGAGGCTGGAATAAAGCCTGCCAAATTTATTAACATAAAACAGAGCAAGACAAGACACCAACCATGAAACAGGAGCTATGAAACAGGAACTATCCAAGCGGTTGCCTTCAGCAAACCAGCCCTCCCGCACATTCCCCTTAAATACAGTTCAGGGCGTGGCCTCTCTCTGCCTCCTTCCGAGGTGCCCCATTGCCTTCCTCTGTTTACTCCTGATTGACTGCCTCCTGCGTCGGGCGTCCTTGAACAGGGCCAGCTGTGGGTCATCTTCATCCACGCTGTCAGGCTCACACAGCTGGGTCTCCGTGACCAGGTGGGAGGGGCCTGGCTGAGGGCTCTGCGGAGCCTCAAAGCCATCATCAGCAAGCTCTTCAACACCCCCCTCCTCCTCCTCTGAGTCGTCCGACCCAACTGCCGAACCCACAGGCTGACCCTGAATCACAACATACCTGCCCAGGTGAATGCCATCCAATGGATTCAAACCTGGGCTTCCCGCCAGTGCAGGTAGCCAATCATTTTAAACCCTGGCTTCCCGCCAGGTCTGGCTATAGCCCGGAGCTGTCAAACCTGTTTGAACCAGGCTTTCCCGCCAAATGCGGTTATAGCCTGGAGCTGTCCAGCTCTGCGCCTCCTGCTGTGCTGACAGTTCGTGTATGCTAGAAGCTGCATACACTACAGTAATGTTCAGTATTTGGGGCAAAACGTCTGAGAAGAAAAAAAAATAAAACAAATAAGAACAGTAAAAGATTTAAAGAGACATAAGGGGGCATCTTAATTCCTTTTTTTTTTACTATGTTCCCAGGAAGCAAAACAAACTGCCCTGCATGGAGGAAGGAATGTGTTTTGAGCAGTAAATCAGGCGAGGGATTTATCCATCTGAAACTCAATTGTTCTTGAGACGAGAGTTAATTTTATTCAAATTAAAATATGAATGCCCAACACAGACAATATTGGGAAGCAGATTTTAAGACTTGGATATTCAGTTAAGCAGCCTTTCTAAGCTGGGGACCATGTTGGTGTGTGGAGATTCACAATTTCCCCCCAAAATAAAACCAAAGCTCACAAGTTCCATGAACAAATAAAACATTCTTCATTTACATGGCTAGTTCTAGATTCAGAGCAACAGAATAACATTGGAAGGGACCTTGGAGATCTTCTAGGCCAGGGGTAGGCAACCTTGGCTCTTTTATGACTCATGGACTTCAACTCCCAGAATTCCTGAGTCAGCTACCCCTGTTCTAGTCCAATCACTTGCTCAAATAGAAGACCATATACCATGTCAGATAAATGGTTGTCCAATCTCTTCTTAAAAACCTCCAGTGATGGAGCACCCACAACCTTTGAAGGCAAGCCATTCCACTGATTAATTGTTCTCACTGTCAGGAAATTTCTCCTTAGTTCTAAGTTGGCTCTCTCTTTGATAAGCTTCATTCCAATAGTTCTTCTCCTGTCCCCAGGTGCTCTGGAGAATAGATTGATCCCCTTTTCTCTGTGTCAGTTCCTCAAGTACTGGAAGACAACTATCCTGCCATCCCTAGTCCTTCACTTCATTTGACTAGACCTTCCCAGTTTCTGCAAGGATTCCTCATATGTTTTAGTCTCCAGTCCTCATCTTTGTTGCTCTTGCCTGGGGGATTCTGGGAGTTGGTCCAGAAAGCTTTAAGTTATCAAGGTTACCAAGGTTGATAAATACTGATCTAGACAGTATTTTTCAACCTTGGCCAATTTTAAGATGTGCGGACTTCAACTCCCAGAATTCCCCCGCCTAGATATCTTGAAGTAGCGAAGATTGAGAAACACTGATCGAGGCCTAGCAGAGGTAGATCTTGCCTTCATAATGTTTCTTGAAAACCTGTTGCCATAGTGACCAAAGGCAACTGATAAAGGCAAATCTTAGCTTTCTCGTAAAGATTGCAGATTGTGTCATGTGCCAACCTCATTGGCCTATTGTGGGAAATTCAAGAAAAAAGGATTGTGTGTTTGGCTGTGGGTTCTTTAGAAAGAGAATAAGACAAACATAAAATAAAAGTGGAAAGTGTTTGTGTCCTGTCAATAAACAAAGGAAACTTAACATTCTGAACAATTTGCAGGAATAAAACCCAAACATTCAAAAAATAATTTATTTCCCTCTTGAAAACTATTTACATAATATAAAGACAATTTTATATTTCCTTTCAATTCAGAAAATAACCTGCAGCAAGATTAGAATTGTCTTGTAGGAAGAAAAGTCTTCATCATGGTTCAGTCCAAGCCAGGGATAAACAACATGGTGACCACTTTAGGAAGAAGGTTACAGTTTATTGCAGAGGAGAGCCAGACAGAAAGATGGTTCCAGCAGAAAAGGGACTGAGCACATGTAGGGAGTGGGTTTTTAATACCCCCTGGAGTCTTTTCTTTGGAGTTATTTCCTGTTTCAGGCTTTGTATTTCCTGTGTCACATACTCTGACCTGAGTCTGGGTGTGCCTTTCTGGTATTCTTGATGGTGGTGGGTCAATCCTATTATGTCCAAAAGCCATATCCTGCTTCCCTGAGACTGGGTTATGTAGATTTTAGGTTTTCCTAAGCTTCTAGCTCCAACCTTCATGATGGTTTACATTTGCATGTCTACAGAACTGGTTTTCTGCTTGGGGGAAGGAGTCCTAGGACTATTAAGAAAAATGGGCATTCTTTCCTGGTTCTTCAATATCTTTTTAGGAAATATATTTTTCTGCCCTTTTAATATTTCTTTCTCTGGGGATCTGACTTCCCACAGTCTTACATATCTATTTCATCCGTGCAATGCTGGAAAACATTAATAAACCAAACCAGGAATAACAATACTATTTTTCTTCTGGAATGCCAAATAATGTATTATCTTAAGTAGAAATTCCTGCTCTTTAAAAATAATCTAAAAATTAGAATTGTGCAGTTTGATTAATGAACCTTTTCTTTGATTGATTATGTGCCATCAAGTTGTTTTCAACTCCCAGCAATCACTAATGAACTTTACCAATATTTAATTAACTATTGACTTTAACTTTGGGTTGAAAATATGAACATCAGGAAGGACCATTTTATTATGCTTGGTGGAGGTGTAAATAAATTAGAAAATGTTGGGTTGAGATACAATGATTCAGCAGATTTTTAATATTAATATTTAAATGAAATTAAGATTATTATTCAGTTGAAACAAGAACTTTTTTCTCCTGGGATTAATGGATAAACAGATAAAAAATAGCCATGGAACATACAATAATTGCAGCAAGATTATTACATGCACAAAGTTGGTAAGATTTGGCAATATCTTCAGTGGATGACTGGTGAAGAAAATGGAACTTTCTGAAAGTTGACATTTTTAATTAGAGAAAAAAAACAGTAAATACATTTATCAGTGACTGGAAACCCCTTATGGGCTTTTTGCATTAAAAAGGGGGAAAATGCTATTTGGTTTTGATGATTAGACAGGATAAATTATAGAAAGAAGAGAGTCATGATGTAACCTTAGAGAGGTTAAAATATAAAAGTAGTTATAACTGCTCTGAAGCAGTCACTTCTTTACGTCTATATCTTTTATTTTTCTTCTACTTTTCATGTCTATTGATGACTGGAAACCCCTTATAGGCTTTTGTGCCTGACAAACAAAAAAAACTTTATGATTTATAGTTTTGATGATTAGACAGAATAGATTATAGATTACAGAAAGAAGAGAGTCATGGTGTAATCTTAAAGAGAGAGATTAAAATATAATTGTACTCAAATTGCTCTGAAGATCAGAAGCCACTATCTTACTGCTATCTTTATATCTCTATCGCTATCGCTATTGCATCTCTCTCTCTCTCTCTCTCACCTCTCCTTCCTCCTCCTCCTCCTCCTCCTCCTCCTCCTCCTCCTCCTCCTCCTCCTCCTCCTTCTTCTTCTTCTTCTTCTCCTCCTCCTCCTCCTCCTCCTCCTCCTCCTCCTCCTCCTCCTCCTCCTCCTCCTCCTCCTCCTCCTCCTCCTCCTTCTTCTTCTTCTTCTTCTTCTTCTTCTTCTTCTTCTTCTTCTTCTTCTTCTTCTTCTTCTTCTACTTCTTCTTCTTCTTCTTCTTCTTCTCTCTCTGTCTCTCTCTCTCGGTATCAGTTAATATAATATCTATATATTCTGCTAACTGATGTTCCTTATTTATAAGTCTGCTCTGTTTTTCAGGCTCTGTCCTTAAATTACTATCTGAGAGAAGGAAAAGGGGACATCTGGCATATTCTCTACCACACTACTACCTTCTACTCAACTGCTACTATTACCACTCTACTTTACCACATTCTTTCTGCTAATAAGAAACAAAGGCTCACTGGCAATAACTGCAAAACTATGTTTCTGTTTTATGACATTGACTCCTCCAAACTGCTCTATGGTTAATCTTAAATATAAGGTGCGGTTAAACTTAATGGTAAGCCATGGTAAAAAGTAGGCGTCTACTTTTTAGACAGGAATGAGCAATGTTTTGGCCCCAAGAGACATTTGCAAGACAGGAAGTGAGTTGCTTCTTCTCCACCCCAATGTCCTAGTACCCCAGCATGCACATATAAGGGGCAGATTCATATTGATGGGAGCAAGACAGAGGCCCTCTTTGAATAAATATTCTCAGTAACGAGGAGCGCCAGACATGTCACCAGAAGGCAAAAAAATCACAAAACTGTGTCTCACTTATTTTGGCCATGTCAGGTGGGGGAATTCACTGGAGAAAGCAATTATGTTTGGAAGAGTTAGCAGCAAAAGGAGTCCAGGTTTCCAGAGAACATGATGGCTGGACACTCTCAAAGCTGTCCAGAGCATAGAACAACTCCAAAGAAGTCATGCAAGATCAGAAGAAGTAGCGAGACCTGGCTCACAGAATTGCCAAGAGCTGAACATGAGTGAAGGTATAACATCATCATTATCTTCATTGTTATCATCGTCATCATCATCATTGTAGAAGGAAAAGTCTTCATCAGGGTCCAGTCCAAGCCGGGAATATACAACATGGTGACTGCTTTAGAAAGAAGGTTGTAGTTTATTGAAGAGGGGAGCCAGACAGAAAGATGGCTCTGGAAGAAAAGAGAGAGCACATGTAGTAGAGAGTGGGTTTTATACCCTCTTGGGCTTTTGTTTGGAGTTGTTTCCTGTTCCTGTTTGAGGCTTTGTATTTCCTGTGTCATGTACTTTGACCTGAATCTGAGTGTGCCCCTTTGGCATCTGTGGGTTAATCCTATTATGTCCTGTTTTAGAATTTGGGTGGGGTATGTAGACTTTAGGTGTCTTTGTCTTCCTAAGCTTCTAGCTGGAGGCCTCCAACCTTCCTGAATGGATTATTACATCTGCATTTCTACAGAGCTGATTTCTGCTTGGGGGAGGGAGACTTGGGGATATTAAGAAAAACTGGGCATGCTTTTCTGCCTCTTTAAGATCCTTTGAGGAAATATTCTGCCCTTTTAATATTTCCTTCTCTGTGGGGAGGCTGACACCATCATCATTATCATCATCATCATCATCATCATCATCATCATCATCATCATTTCTTTGAAGTAGCAAGCAAGTACACCACGTAGAATGTGGATCTGATAAAAAAAATAAACCAGATCAGGCTGGCCAGAAATAAAATGCCTCAAAATGTGCTCAAAATGAACACATTCCAACATGTTTGACCTGTAATATAAGGTGATTTTTGCTCTTTTTAAGGGTCTTCTCACCCTATATCTGTGGGAGACCTATCATTTATTTATACTTATAAAGAGATGTTAATCTAACTTTCTAGCTCATATCCTATTTTGGCACACCAGGTGAAGAACCTTGCTGTGCTTTATGGCAAACATTATTCACACATGCATATCTGATTACAGGTATGCAAGGCCTATCCACCCCTTTCCCACTCACAAGAATCACTCAGGAGGCGAGACAACAAGGAAAAGAAAGGGCAAATATTGTATGTATGCCTGGATGCGTAGAGCATTTGAATTTGCCTCGTTCCTATTTCAATTTGCCATTTGCTTTGAAGACTTGAAGAGTCAATCTGAAATTGCGTTCCGATTGATAGAGTTAAGCTGATTTGATATGAAATTGCAGAAAAATGATTTCTACTTTCTCAGTTGTACAACTTTACAGAATACAGAATAACAGACTTGGAATAGATCTTGAAGTTCCTCTAGTCCAACCCCTGGTCAAACATGAAACCCTGTAGCATTCTGAACAAATGGCTGTCCAGTCTCTTCTTGAAAACCTCTGGTGATAGAGCACTCATAACTTTCAGAGGCAAGCTGTTCCACTGATTAATTGTCCTCATTGTCAGAAGATTTCTCATTAATTCTGGGCTGGATCTCTCTTTGATAAGCTTCCATCTATTACTTCTTGTCCTGTCCTCAGATGCTTCGAAGAATAAGTCAACCATCTTCTCTTCTTTGACAGCCTCTGAAATATTGGAAGATTGCTATGTCAGCCCTAGTCCTTCTCTTTGTTAGATTAGTCATATCCAGTCCTTGCAACCATTCATCATATACTTTAGCCTCCAGGCCTCTAGTCATCTTTGCTGCTCTTCTTTGCACTCTTTCTAGAGTCTCAATATCTGTTTTGTATCACGGTGACCCAAACTGGTTGCAGTGTTCCAAGTGTGGTCTTACCAAGGAATTATAAAGTAATAATAATAATAATAATATATTTATATTTATAAAATTTTTATACCGCCCTTCTCCCGAAGGACTCAGGGCGGTGTACAGGGCAATAAATATCAAAATATACATACAAAAGTTAAAAAAGATTAAATAATTATGCCCAATATAATACAATAATTAAAACAATGTTAAAACCAAATCCAAACCCCAAACCCATCAGACCAGGCCAGATTGTTCAAATAGATAGGTTTTTAAATCGTGCCGGAAGGAGCGAAGATCGGGGGCCATCCAGAGCTCAACCGGCAAGCGGTTCCATAGGTCTGGCACGCCCACAGAGAACGCCCTCCCCCTGGGGGCCACCAATCGACATTCTCTGATCGGAGGCACCCTGAGGAGGCCCACTCTGTGGGAGCGCACTGGACGGAGGGAGGTTGACGCCGGCAGCAGGTGCTGCTGTAGGTAATCCGGACCCAAGCCATGTAGGGCTTTGTACGTCATTACCAGCACCTTGAATCTCACCTGGAGATTATATAATAATAATAATAATAATAATAATAATAATAATAATAATAATAATAATAATAATAATAATAATAATAATAATAATAATAATAATAATAAGAAGAAGAAGAAGAAGAAGAAGAAGAAGAAGAAGAAGAAGAAGAAGAAGAAGAAGAAGAAGAAGAAGAAGAAGAAGAAGAAGTAGTTGGAAGGGACCTTGGAGGTCATCTAGTCCAACCCCCTGCTCAGGCAGGAAACCCTATACCATTTCAGACAAGTGGCTGTCCAGTCTCTTCTTAACAACTTCTAGTGTTGGAGCATTCACTGCTTCCGGAGGCAGGTTGTTCCACTGGTTAATTGTTCTAACTGTCAGGAAGTTTCTCATTAGTTCTAGGTTGCTTCTCTCCTTGACTAGTTTCCATCCGTTGCTTCCTGTCCTGCTTTCAGGTGCTTTGGAGAATAGCTTGACTCCCTCTTCTTTGTGGCAGCCCCTAAGATATTGGAACACTGCTATCATGTCACCCCTCACCCTTCTCTTCATTAAACTACACATACCAAATTCCAGCAACCGTTCCCTATATGTTTTAGCCTCCAGTCCCCCAATCATCTTTGTTGCTCTTCTCTGTACTCTTTCTAGAGTCTCGACATCTTTTTTACATCGTGGTGACCAAAACTGGATGCAGTATTCCAGGTGTGGCCTTACCAAGGCATTGTAAAGTGGTATTAGTACTTCACGTGATCTTGATTCTATCCCTCTGTTAATGCAGCCTAGCACTGTGTTGGCTTTTTTGGCAGCTGCAGCACACTGCTGGCTCATATTTAAGTGATTGTCCACTAGGACTCCGAGATCTCTCTCACAGTTGCTACTATTGAGCAAGGTACCACCTATACTATACCTGTGCATTTGATTTTTCCTGCCTAAATGTAGAACCTTACTTTTTTCACAATTGAATTTCATTTTGTTAGATAGTGCCCAGTGTTCGAGTCTGTCCAGATCCTCCTGTATCTTAAGCCTATCTTCTGGAGTGGTACTAACAGTTAGTGGTACTAACACTTCCTGTGATCTTCATACTATCCCTCTGTTATGCAACCTAGGACTGCATTGGCTTTTCTGGCAGATGCAGCACACTGCTGGCTCATACTTAAGTAGTTGTCCATTAGGACTCCTAGATCCCTCTCACAGTTGCCCTCATTTCCTTTCAGAGATACCATTGTATAGTCAAAATTGTTAGGCTTTACCCACACTTCCCTGACGTTGCACTAACATGAAGCTCCTGGTAGAAGCATACTTTAATATAAACCAATAAAAACAGTTTCTACCAAGTCCTGAAACTCTAAAAACAATATTTTTATGAATTATTATAGCTTTATTATTATGGCTATGCTGGCTGTGGAATTTCAGGAGTTTAATCCATTCACTTTCAATTTGCCAAGGTTAGAAAACCATGTCATAGATATCTGAAATAATCAGGTAGATTGAATTATAGCTATTTGGATTATACCTGGGTCCCACCAAATGTGGATTGACTCTGATTTTGACCAGTTCTGTCATCATGTCTATTAGGAATGTGTAAAGTTATGATTTTCCTTAAAAAATATTCAAGGGCATTGAAAAACCAGTAAATTGTGAAGAGCAAAGCTTGTTTATCCTTTCTCCCCTGTTGTATATAACACAACTCATTGATGTAATTTGTTAGTTGCCGAGTATTAGTCTAGAAGATTTGCCTTGGCCTCAGATTTCCTATCTTCTGTATCTGGATAACTTGAACTGTGGTATATTACATCATGAACTCCACAGTCAGGTTTTTTTTCTTCCTTCTATCTTAAACAAGACTTGGAAAGCTTAGGTGAAAAATGAAAACAAAACCAATTGGGTAAATTTAGGTAAAACCATTTGTAGAAGGGACATCATGAAGAGAAAATCCTTTCTCTTCCTCCTTCGTAATCCTAGGATCTGGCATTATTCAGGGATGGCTGAATGGTGGGGAAAACACAGCAGGCAAAAGGAAGCACATTGTGTGCTTGGCATACATCATCTGAGAATGGACTTGGACAAGCTGTCAAAGGAGATCAGATAAATAAATCATAGAAGCTCCGTCTAAGCAATGACTACTTGTCGTGATAGCTTCATGTTACTCCTATGAGGAAAAAAAGCATTTGGGGCTTAAGAGATAGTTGGAAGTTTATTTATTTATTATTTATTTATTAATTTTATTTATAGACCGCCCTTCTCCCGAAGGACTCAGGGCGGTGAACAGGGCAATACATGTTAAAAGACAAAATACAAAAATTAAAAGAGATTAAACAAATGCCCACAGCTCTTACAATAAGTTAAAACACATTAAAAGTAATAAAAAAACCCAACCCCATCCCATCAGGCCAGGCCAGCTTGTTCGAAGAGATACGTCTTTAGATCGCGCCGGAAGGAGCGCAGGTCGGGCGCCATCCGGAGCTCAACCGGAAGATGGTTCCATAAATCCGGCGCGCCCACAGAGAATGCCCTCCCCCTGGGGGCCACCAGTCGGCATTCTTTGACCGGTGGCACCCTGAGGAGGCCCTCTCTGTGGGAGCGTACTGGGTTGACACTGAGCATCTTGGGAGGTTTTGAAAAGAGAATGAAAACTGAGCTAATTAACTCCAGAAGATATTATTACATCAATGACAGTTTCTCAACACATCTGGAACTACAAGGTTTGTTGCGTTGCTATTCCTATTGAGAAGACCTCTCATCAGAATAACAGAGTCGGAAGGGACCTCAGAGATCTTCTAGTCCCACCCCCTGCTCAAGCAGAAGACCCTAAACCATTTCAGACAAATGGTTGTCCAATCTTTTCTTAAAAACCTTCAGTGATGGAGCACCCACAACCTTTGAAGGCAAGCCGTTCCACTGCTTAATTGTTCTGACTGTCAGGAAATTTCTCCTTAGTTCTAGGTTGCTTCTCTCTGTGGTATGTTTCCATCCGTTGCTTCTTGGTTGGTGTCCATCACATTCCTCCTGCTTTCTCTGGAGCTGTCTTCTGTCCTTCTCCCAACATTTGGCCCCTCCTTTGACAGTTGTAAGTTAGAAGTATTGTTTCCCCTTGTGGTGGAAAGCAAATGTATTGAGATGAATGTTCTGTTCCACCATACTACCGGCCCTGCAGAAATGTCAGGGACAACCCCTTTTCAATAGTCAATAGGCTGAAAGTAAGCCAACCAAATTCATTTACACAAATGAAACGAAACAGATCCAAAACAGAGCAAAACAAATACTAACCATGACTAAATCAGAAGCTGTTCAAACAGTTGCCTTCAGCAACCAGCACCTCCCACACATTCCCCTTTTAAACACAGTTTCAAGGCGTGGCTTCTCTTTGCCTCCTCCCGAGGTGCCTCATTGCCCTCCTTTGTTCACTCCGGCTTGTCTGCCTCCTGCTTCGAGCGTCCTTGAACAAAGTCAGCTGTGAATCGTCTTCGTCCAAGCTTTCAGGCTCACACAGCTGGGTCTGTGGAGGAACAAGACGGGAGGGGCCCGGCTGACAGCTCTGCGATGCCTCAGAACTTTCCTCTGCAGGCTCTCCAATCCCCTCCTCCTCCTCCTCCTCCTCCTCCTCCTCCTCCTCCTCCTCCTCCTCCTCCTCAGAATTGTCCGATTCAGCTGCCGAACCCACAGGCTGACACTGAATCACAACAATGAATCACCAGGATGCCTCATGGTTTTGGGGTTCCGATGGAATGGCTTGCCTTGAGAAGTTGTGGGGGCTTTCAAAAAAATCACTGGAGGCTTTCAAAAAGAGACTGGACAACCATTTGTCTGAAATGGTACAGAGTCTCCTGATTGAGCAGGAGGTTGAACTAAAAGACCTCCAAGGTCCCTTCCAACTCTAATTAGGTCCACAAGTTAATTAGATACATTCGCTGGTAAATTGTGTCTCCTGCCAAATCTAACTTTTGAAGATCTATGAATGAAGCCTTGCTTGGTTGCTAATGTTTTTTTTAATTTTTTTTTAAAGCCTCTGACAATTCCAAGATGACCAGCTGGAGAAGAAACTTATAACCAGGAAGAGTCAATTTTACTGATTGAGTTTAGGGAGATTGAAGCTGTCTGTGGAAAAACTCTGAATAAGAGCTTTACAGGTAGTCCTCGACTTACAACAATTTGTTCGGTGACCGTTCAAAGTTGGCACCGAAAAAAATGACTTATGATTGGTTTTCATACTTATGACCATTGCAACATTCCCAAGGTCATGTGATCAAAACGTGTGCACTTGTCAACTGGCACGTGTTTATATCCGTTGCACTGTCCTACGATCGTGTGATCATCATTTGTAGCCGGCTTCTGACAAGCAAACTCAATGGGGGTAGACAGTTTTGTTTAACAACCTCATGATTTATTTAACAATGGTGGCAAAAAAAAGTTATAAAATGAGGCAAAATTCACTTAACAACTGCAACAGAAATTTTGGGCCCCAATTGATGTCGTAACTCAGGGACTGCCTGCACAATACATCAGACCAGGTTTTAAAAAGGGGTGAGTCCAGTGTATTGATAAAAAAAAGTCTGGAGCAAGGATCATGAAGAAAGATCAACAGTGTGGCTGCTGTAATGCAATCTCCTTGCCATTGCTATCCAAAATTCATCTGTAACTGGTAGAAAATGTCATTTGTGAAAGCAAGGAAAACACCAAGATGAAACCAATCTTCTCTTGAATTACTAGCAATAAATAGCAGTCTTCCAACATCTAAGGGTCCGCCACAAAGAAGAAGGGGTAGGCCTATTCTCCAAAGCACCAGAAGGAAGAATAAGAAGCAATGGATGGAAACTAATCAAGGAAGGAACCAATTGTTCTGTACCAGCCTGCTACCGGCCCTGCAGAAAAGGCAGGGACAACCCCTTTTACAAGAAGGCAAGAGGCTGGAACTAAGCCTACCAAATTTATGGATACAAAAGCAAACAAGACACGAACCATGAAACAGGAGCTATTCAAGCGGTTGCCTTCAGCAAACCAGCCCTCCCACGCATTCCCCTTTTATACAGTTCAGGGCGTGGCTTCTCTCTGCCTCCTTCCGAGGTGCCCCATTGCCTTCCTCTGTTTACTCCTGATTGACTTCCTCCTGCGTCGGGCGTCCTTGAACAGGGCCAGCTGTGGGTCATCTTCATCCACGCTGTCAGGCTCACACAGCTGGGTCTCCGTCGTGACCAGGTGGGAGGGGCCTGGCTGAGGGCTCTCATCAGCAAGCTCTCCAACCCCCCCCCCCAGCAAGCTCTTCAACACCCCCCTCCTCCTCTGAGTCGTGCGACCCAACTGCCGAACCCACAGGCTGACCCTGAATCACAACACCAATCTAGAACAAAGGAAAAATTTCCTAATGGTGAGAACAAGAAACCAGTAGAATGATTTGAGTTCAGAAGTTGTGGGTGCTCCAATAGTGGAGTTTTTAAAGAAGAGATTGGACAACCATTTGTCTGGAATGGCATAGGGTCTCCTGCTTGAGCAGGGGGTTGGGCTAGATGACCTCCAAGGTCCTTTCTAACTCTGTTATTCTGTTAACTTTGCCATGACGCTGAAGTAACTTGCCTTCCAAGCATAAATTTATTGTTAGTAGTTCAAATCCTTGTAGGGGAGCATTAGCAGCAATAATCCTATAGTCATTTGAATGGCCTCACTGGTTGATTTCTTGCACCTGAATATTAATCTGAACTACTAATTGTCAAGGCAAACTGGCGGTAGATAAGAGTGTCAAGGTTGAATTGTTAAGATGCCTGCTAACCTCTATTAGCTGCTCAACTTGCCCTAGAAACATGGGGGTGGAGGAGTCTGGGAAAGAAATGGAAGCCATTTGTGGACTGTGAGAACCCAGGTCATCCTAAGCAGGTGCCTGGCAGAGAAGTGCACCATTCCCATAACAAACAGAAAGAATGTGATTTGCCAAGATGAACACATGGTGGGTGGGTGTTATGAAAAGCTATTGGTAACTAACCAGAATTTCACACAGCAAACTTAGAGTCAATATTACTTCTTCAGGGCTGGGGTGTGTATTCAATAAAAATTTATTTCTTATGGCACCTCAAGGCTGTAGAGTGTCTTCAATGTTGAATTCGCCAGACGGAGGGTTGACAAAGAGTCAAAGGAACTCAAGGAGGGCTGGACTTGGATCTTTTCTGGTAGTGAAAGGATTCTAAACTGATGACACATTTGACCCCTCCCTCAGGCTCAGCCTGGTCGTCTCCTACAGGTGAGCTTCTATAGGTGATCATAGCTGATGTTTGCTCTTTATAGGGTGTAGCTTTCTTGGAAAAGAATTGATTCCAGGGAGACAACAAAGTGTTAACAGTGTCTCAGATTCATGAATGAATGAACCTTTATTGTCAAAGTACAACCATGTATACATTGAGATTGGCTGAGCCTCCCTTCGTGCCCCACCCCCCGCAACTCACAGTGACAACAAACCCACCAACTTGTTACACTATGTGAGGTAATTGCACAACACACCGGCCTCGCATGTCAATCATACCTAAATTATAAAATTATTTCCCGTTCAAGAGCCTGACAGCCCATGAATAGAAGCTGTTCTTCAGCCTGTTGGTACGGCAGGCTATATTCCTGTATCTCCTACCCAATGGTAGGAGAGTAAAGAGGTACCAACCAGGGTGTGAGTCGTCCCTGAGAATTTTTTCTCATTCTTCCAAGGCAGCGAGGCCTGGCGATGTCATCCAGTGGTGTCAGGGGACAGCCCACAATGTTTTGTGCTGTGCTCACCACCCTCTGCAATACTTTCCTATCTGCAGCTGTCAGGCTAGCATACCAAACCACAATACAGTGCGAGAGGACACTCTCTATAGTAGACCAGTAAAAAAGTGGTCATTAGCCATTGTTCTACCCTGTTCTTCCGCAAGACCCTGAGGAAATGGAGTCTCTGTTGGGCCTTTCTGGCCACCTGGGTTGTATTGACTTTCCAGGCACGATCTTCACAGAGGTAGACTCCTAGGAATTTAAAGGAGGAAACTCTCCACACAGCCCCCCCTCCCCCCCAGATGTAAAGTGTGGTAAGTTCCTCTCTCTTCCTCTGGAAGTCTAGCACCATCTCTTTTGTCTTGCCGATGTTCAGGTGAAAGTTGTTCTCTAAACACCATATAGATAGTTTTTGTACCTCCCCGCTGTACGCTGTTTCGTCTTATCACCTGTAATAAGACCCACTACGGTGGTATCATCTGCAAACTTAATGATCGCAGTGGATGGGTCGG